>NW_027069820.1:0-30829 GCF_002906115.3 Quercus suber
GTTTGGGTCGTTCGTTATTATTACTATTACCTATGTATCACGGCTCGTCGTCCCTCTTCTCCATTTTCCCCCTCTGCTCTCCCTCTCTTTCACCTTCGCCCTGTCGCACGGATCGACCCCGGACTATTCACTGTTCACTCATCTGTGCCGCTGCTCTCGAAGCTCTGCGTTGTCTTGTCTCAGCCTCCGACCCAGGATCCTTGCTGTCCGTCTACCAGCACTTGACTTTGGTACATGACTGGTCACAGTCGCAGTGACTGAAGTCGACCTTCACTTATATATCACCGAACCAACGAGGCGACAGTGTTTCCTGACCCCGACCTGGACTCCGTGATTTGGCCGACGAATCATTCTCTGGTTGCCGGATCTATGCCTGCCGCGGGTCGTTCCCTCGCTGTCTGTGTGAACAAGGTCACTTGACGCAATACACTTTTGTTCCCGCCGGCGCCGCCCCCAACCGTGCTGTTACGTCCACGGCGCTCCATAATAACACCGCACACGCTCGCTATTTTTTTTTTTTTTTTTTTTTCGTAGTGTCACTATGCCTCTTTAGCTTAAAAGCCCACTTATAAGTAACAATGTGCTTGTCTGTAGGAGATGGAACAAGAGACCAAGTTTTCTACTTAAGAAGAGACTAAAATTGTGAATCCATAGCAGCAACCCATTGAGAGTATTTTGTAGCCACAACATAAAAGGGAGGTTCTTGGTATTTGTAGTTAGTAACAACCTTAAAAACTTAGGCTTGTGGATGCTAAGTTTTGATCTTGTAAGCATTGAATGAGTTTTAGCAGTGAGTAAAGAATCATTAGAGGTAGATGTTGAATGTGTAATGTCAGGAATAGTAGTGCTAAAAGGAAGAGATGAAGAAGGAATGGATGAAGAAATAGGTGCAAGAAGAGAAGAATCGGGAACATATCAAGTAGAGTAGTAGATAAAGGAGGATTAGGAACACATGAGATAGGAATAGAAGAATGAAAAACAGATAAATGAAGTAAATCATCATGAGATTAAGTAAGA
This sequence comes from Quercus suber, assembly GCF_002906115.3. Classification (NCBI taxonomy): domain Eukaryota; kingdom Viridiplantae; phylum Streptophyta; class Magnoliopsida; order Fagales; family Fagaceae; genus Quercus; species Quercus suber. The sequence continues at coordinate 1,018 of NW_027069820.1, forward strand.
GAAGAAGCAATTGCAGATGATGAACAAGAATTGTTAGAGTTGAAAGGAAACCACTCAAAATCAATTATATAATCGGAGAAAGGAATATGGGGATTTGTAAGATCAAACTTATTAGCAAAAGGAAACACATTCTCATTGAATAAGGCATAGCAGGTAGTGTAGATTTTGTTGGTATTAGGATTCAAGCACAAATATCCTTTGGATAAAGGAGGGTAACCTAGAAACACACAATCTATAGATATGGCTTGAAGCTTATGATTGTTATAGGGCCTAAGATAGGGGTAGAAAGCACAACCAAATGTCTTAAGGGCTAAAAATGGTGGTGATACAGAATTGATCTTTTTCCAAGGAGATGTAAAGCCTAAGACTGAAGAGGGAAATCTATTGATAAGAAAAGAGGTTGTAGACAAAGCATAAGACCATAAATTCAATGGAAGGTGAAATTGATATAACATGGCTAAACCAGTTTCTACAATATGTCTATGCTTTCTCTTTGAAATGCCATTGTTTTGGGGAATGTGAGGGCAAGAAGTCTGATGAAGAATACCATTCTTTGAATAGAAACTTTGGAATTGGGAATTTACATTCCACCATTATCAAATATAAGCACTTTGATTTTTGAAAAGTATTGATTCTCTACAAGGTTCTTAAAATGCTTAAACATAGCAAACAATTCACTATGTTGTTTAAGTAAAAAGAATTATGTAAACCTTGTGAAGTCATCAATAAACACAACATAGAAATTATAGCCAAACAAAGAAGAGATGGGTTCTAGATTCCAGACATCAAAATGCAAAATTTGAAGCATAGAAGTTGATGTTATTTTACATATGTTTGTTCAAAGGAAGTATGTGCATCTCTGCACTAATACATAACTTACAAGAAGAACAACATTCATAAACATTATTGAAAGCAAAAGCATGATTTACATATTTAATTGCAAGATGAAGAAGTTTAGCACTTAGATGTCCAAGTCTTTTATGCCAAAGTAAAATTTGAACAAAATTGACTAATGACGAAGCATAAGCTTATGGAGTTTGATGAACTTGGGAGGTAGTGTAAGCAGTGGAATTGGATGAGTACAAAGAAGATGATGAAGGAATGGGATACACACAATCTTTATTCAATCCTTCATAAAGGATCTTTTTCAAAAGTAAATCTTGGATAGAAAACCTATAGGCATCAAAGTAGCAAAGTGCGTTGTTTAGTAAATAAGCCTTATGAACAAATAGCAAATTGGAAACAAGATTTGGAACTCTAAGTATGCCATCAAGCTTAAAGTTATAAGAGGAAGTACATAACTTGCCATTATCAATATGAGTGATAGGTAGTTCTTGGCCATTACCAACAATCGTAGTTTCAAATCTTGAAGAAGGCTATTGTTGAAGTGAAAGATTGGACAGACTAGGGGTTATGTTGTCAAAACACCCAATATCTGTGAGCCAACCATTAGCTTCATGAACCTGAGATGAATTAGCCATCATTGCTGTAAGCTTGGATTTACGCTGAAAAGCAAAGTCCATCCAGTGATAGAAGTCAAGAGCCACATGTCCATTCTTTCTACAAATTCAACATTGTGGTCTTTGACTTTGATTTTATTGTCCCTAAAATCCTATAGATCTTGATTGATTAAACTGAGAGTTGTTGGCATTTTAGCCACCATTGGAGTTGGAATTATAATTACCACCACTAAAATTTCCTCTGCCCTCCATGACCCTTTTGGTGTTATAGCCACCATTGGAGTTGGTGTAAATAGCCCTCTCTTTTGCATTAAGAAGGGTATTGAGTTCTTCAACTAACAGAGTATCACTACAAGTTCTTATAGCAGAACTAAATGAGTCATATTCTGATAGTTGTTAGGACATATGTGAATCATGTTAGGAACATATGTCAATAAAGAATTGGCTAATCTTTTGACAAAACGCACTTTACTTGTAATTGGGTAGACCTATGATGTGTTTAATGCTTCAAGAAACAATGCTTTAAGGAACAATGTTTCAAGTCCAAGTGTTAAAGTCATACAAGTTTGTCCAAGAATTAAGTAAAGAAGTGCTGGATTTTAAAGCTCGATAGCTAGCTTGACAAATAGCATCTATCGAGGTTTAAAAGGTAGTTTAGCCCGATGCTTGACAGCTGGTTGATAGATAGGCTATCTATCAAAATATAAGAAAATCAGTTTTTCAAATTTGATTTCACTCCAATCCGTGTATAGATGTTTGAGTTTTCTTTTCTAACAACCCAAAACATGTATAAAGATTGTTTTAAGAGCCGTCACAACTGATGCACCTCAATGCAAAAGTTTTTCACAAGCATATTGTGATCCGGAGACATATGCCCTAGTTCATCTTTCTCTTCAAGAAGCTACTGCGTTTGTACGCTGTAGGGTTTTGTAACCAAGGAGCTTCATGATATTTATCGTATTGATGAGCTGAAGAACTTTGCGGCCACATCCTTCTCAAGTTGGTGTGTAAGTCGCATACTAGGATCCGCACATTGAATTGGTTAGTTACGTACTAAGAGCCGTACATTAAAAGGAGAGATTGTTACTACAAAACAAATCCAGTTTGGTATTGGAGTAAGAGTTCAACTGTAGGTTAGTATAAGGTACTAGGATTCCTTTACTTGTAACTGCATGTTGTAATAATAGTGGATTCTCAGGAGTAGTGACCTTAAAATCACCCGATTGGGTTTTTGCCGTGTAGGTTTTTCCCATTCAAAAACAAATCACCATGTCAACTTTATTTTCCGCTGCATATTAACTTCGTTGGTGATTTGTTTGTGCTACCATGCACATTGCATGTTAATTAACTTAATTAATTCACTTGGCTAATTAATTGGTTAATTTATCACAATAGGCCAATAGATTCTTGGCCTATCAATGGTAAACCATCAAGTGAAATGTGAGGAAGATCTTCATCATCAAGCATGACTGAGCAGTAGTTAATTTGTCTCAAATTTGCTTAATCTTTTGAAAATGCACATCAATGTAGTCTATGCCTTTCTTCACAGCACTCAATTCATTCATGAGGTTCATCCTACTTGACCTCGAGATTGAAACAAATCATTTTTCTTGAACCTTCCAAATACATCTACCAGACTTCTTTGCCACAATAAGAGCAAGAATAGAAAGAGAGAGTGTGTGTGTGGAAATGTGAATAGAGCTTGTTCACGATTCTTCCAACTCAAAAAAGCTAGATTGATCTCCGTCGTAAAATTAACAGAGGAATTCTTCAAAAACTGATCTAGTGCCAAAACAATCTCATCAATGCCATTGATCATAGAGTAAGTCTGTAGAATTACTTCAATCTGGTGCTTCCAAACAATATAAATGGAGTAGGGATTGATGTGTGTAATTGAAATAGCCATTTTAGGTGTAGTGGTTGAGGTAGAAGGAGAGGTTGAAGATGAATTTGGATTCATGGAAGTCGTGGAAGCGAAGCTTTGATATCTTGAACAAATCTAAATAGAAGGGATTTTATGTTATTTCATAAAATGGCTAACTGAATACATTATTGAGCTCTACATAAAGAGGATTGAAAGAGTAAACACAAAGAGTATGAAAGTTTGTAATAACAAACTTTCATTACAACTAATCCATTTATTACATGTGTAACTATAGTGATTAAAGGGAAATAACTGAATAAGTGGAAACCCTGCGTTTTGGCCTTGGTATTAAACTTTGATGTAGAACGGTGACGTCTAGACTTTAAATGATACGGTGCGTATAGATAATGGACTTTAGCACGACATCATTTTCAACTTAACTCTAGCACAATGAGAACCTAACAACAGCGTTTTGTAATCTGGAGAATCCTCATTTGTGTCATCTTCTACCTAGCTTATTCCTTTCACGCTCAACTACTTGGGTTATTTCTGCCTTACCTTAGGTCGATCACACACACACACACACACATATGCTTCATTTATCTGGAATGCTTAAAGGCATAACAAACTCAACAAGGTAAACTATGTTCAAGCCAATCCGTCTATCTAGATAGAAAATTGATAGCAATAATGAACATTTTCTAAAGAAAAAATGTACAAAAATTCCAGTTAAAACGTTCATTTAAAAGAGCGAGCAAATAACAATAGCATGTACAATTAGGGAGATACTATTGTTAAATATTATTTTTCTCTTTTTAGAGAAGTAATTCGATGGTTACAATAATAAGGGAGGTGTATTCAAACCTTCCTCCTAATGATGAAAAAAGAAGAAGAAAAGGCTATTACACTGAGGTAAGTGACACTTCAGCTAAATAGAGCCTACGTCTAGTTCCTCTAGACCAAAATGTGTAGACATCTCATTTTGTACTCGTTAACAACTTTTGGTCCCCGTACCCATTGATGAGCTTGACAAATGTCAACCAAATTAAAGAGTTCACAATACTTTGAAAATAATTACAAGTCAAAAGTGCTCAAATCGCTTTGAAAACGATGCTGAAAAATGACATTTACTCACTGTTTTGGCAATAACTTTTGATCCATAAAGAATATTTAAGTGAGGTTTGTTTCATTGGAAATTAGATATCTTGTGATTTAATTTGAACATAACTTTTGCATGATTCGGATTTATATTGAGTGAGTTATGAGCATTTGATGTTGGACCAAAATTGTAGTCAAATTTAGGGTTTTAGGGAAGCATGTGTACACATGGTTTAAGCATGCGTACACATGCACAAAAGCTGCATATGCAGCCACGTTTCCAAATTTTCAAAATTGATTTTTAGGCCCTCATGGGGACCAACCCCTAGACCCTTGGGAACGTCCAAAGGCCTCTAAAATGCCCCGAAAACCCTAGTTTTAACGTATAAATACTCACCTATGTCTCCAATCCAAACCCTTGCTAGAGAGAGTTATTTTTTGCCTACATCTTCTGTAAAACCCTAGTTCATCTTTTCTAAACTCAACACATAACCTTTGATCATTTTTTAGTCTTCCAAAACCTCTTTCTATCATTGATTCTAAAGCTAAAACTAGTTTTCAAGATTGTTTTCAAAACCTTTTTAATATATCTTTTGTTCTTGAGTTGTGATTTCTAAAAACTATTGTGCTCTTTAATTCTCTTATACTCTCAATCTAATCTTAGTATTGTAGGCACTGAGGTGACAGTTAAATAATCTCAAACTCATAATCTTAAATAAGGTGAGTCTTCTATCTATAATTTCTTCCTTTGCTTAATATGATTTACATGAGTTCTTGATATAGTTTCCTTGATTTGTTATACTTATTTTTTTTGTTGATTTTAACTCTTTTGATATGTATTAATATGATTTTGGTCTGAGTATAATCTTTTTTGATTGTTCTTGTTTTATTATTTTAGTTTTATCTAAAGCTTGACATGATTATTTATTTTATGTTAGTTTAGTATATCTATTTGATTTGTTTCATGGTTATTTGTTTATGTTGATGCTTTATCTTATTTTCTTTATTTTGCTTTAGTGCTTAGGGTTTCTAACATGCTTCTTTATTTTTGTGTTAATATCTCTATTTGACTAGATCTTGCAAAATATGACTTTTAAAATAATTTTTATTTTATTTTAAATAATTTGATAATTGGTGGGAGGGAGGGTTTGAACCTTAAATGTCTCTGATGGAAATAGAAAGAGACGACAAACAGTTGTGTTACAAGTAATTATACTAAATGAAATTACATTTGGCATGAATTAATTTAGTATAACATTATCAATTTTGTTTTGGTGCCAATTCCAGCTACAACTGGACAAGCGTAGGGTGCCTCATCTCTTCCTATCCTATTCCCTAACTCTAGACCAAGTTTGGTAGGTAGACCTTCTTGGAGTCATGTTTTGGTTCCTAGACCTATAACTAGGTGGCAACTCCTTTGTCTCTTTTTAAGAGACTTCGCATACTCTCAAGCTCGCATCGACTTTGAGTATAAAACCGCTTTCAGGAAGATTTAGTACTGTGTATCCCTCCTTCGTGAGAAGGAACTGATATGCTAATGTGTCATAAAATGGGGTACGAATCACAAAACTCACAATACTACTAGCTAACTACCTTCTTTGTTTATCTTGTGGCCTACTCGATTTAAGATTGCGGATTTGATTTGTATGATCAAAAATCTAAAGTTGGAGATTACTCGATACTCGAGGGAGTTATATGCAATTGGCGGACGTGGCAGATATGATGACAGTGGTGATTAAAAGGCTCTCTCTTTGGCCTTCAAATACGAAAGAGAACCTCATAAAAGGCCTAAAGGGTTTGACTTAGGTATAGTTTCTCAGGTTTTGTTACTTAGCTTCTCTAATTAAATTCAACCACATGATTGTACTGATCAATACAATAAAATTATTGTTATATTTTCTAAAGACAATTAAATTCAATCATGTGGCATTAATCAAGGAACCACATGGTTGAATTCAATTAAGGAAACCTAAAGTCATCAAGGAACTGTATCTGAACGATTTCAGACCCCTTAAAACACAACCAGATTGGTTAGCCTAGATTAATTAGCCAAGTTGTTACTTAGTCAAATTATGCAATTCTATGTTAAAGCAATCAAATAATCATATCAAAATAATAAAGCAGCGGAATAATAAAAGACACAATGATATGATCACCCAGGAAACCACACGGTAAAAACCTGGGGAGGATTTGACCTAACTATCCTCAAGGTAAACCTGAATCCACTATGCGAAAGAATCGAAGTTCATACAGAAGGACTACAAGCTCCCCGCTTGACTTCCTAATGCTACCCACCAGTAGAACTTACTGACACGACCACGTGCAAGCTCCGAATCCACGGACTCCTTCTTTCTTGGATTCTTCAATCAGCTCCAAGCACCCACGCTTGATATTCTTTAAACTTCAATGGTAGCAACCAAGTTGATCATCAAGATATTGACACTATCTCTAACTTGAAAACCCTAAGCTTTGTGTAAAGGAAAGCTCCTCTAGATCTCACAAGAGATTTACACAAAACAGTAATGCATGAGCAACAATACAACCGGAGCAACTCTCAAAACGTGGCTAGGGTTTTTCCTTATATACCTAGGGCAAAAACATAAAACCCTAAACGTTTAATGAGTTAGGACTGAGTTGGAAATTCTGCAGAAAACGCAATCTGGTCGATTTTCGATTAATCGAATCTATTTTTCGATCGATCGAGCCAGACCGAGATGCCCCGATGCATCTGCAGTCTCTTGATTCCAACTTACAATAATTAAACAACTTTGAGCACACTATAACAAGACTAAACATATCGTTTTGATCATGGTTTGCCAATATTACACATTAGAGTTCTAAATACATAAATTCCTAAACCTTTAGAACCTAACAAACTCCCCCTTTGGCAATCCGTGACAAAACCCTAATTAAAAGCTCAAAGTTTTACAAGTAAAAAGCCCTTTACAAAGATAATGTTCATAAACTTCAAATTCAACCCTAACTACTATCCATCGGTTGCAAGTGTAGACAGCAGCTCAGTTGAATCAACCTGTATATTCCTGAAATACTCAACAAATGCATAAACGCATGTATGACAGAAAAGAGTAAAACAACAGGTATAACATTCTTGTAAGATTCACACAACACAAAATAAAGACATATATGAATGAACAACTCATAAATATAAATCAATAAGCAGTGAATCACAAAACAACAAGAATCAATAATAAAAAAAAAACATGTATATCAATCAATGTTACTCCCCCTAACATGAATATCCCCAAAAATGATATACAAAGTGAAGCACCTAGATACAATCTAAAAACTCCACAAGCTCCTCTCAAAAAGTAACAAAAAAATCTCCCCCTAACTACAAAACTTCTCTACAAGACAAAAACTCCACTCCCCCTTTTTGTGACGGAATGCCAAAGGACAATCACAAGTCGCCATCAAAAGGAGGTGGTGAGGGTGAATGAAGACGCGCTAAGTCGGCTCGGAGAACACGAATCTCATCTAGTAAGTCCACCAAAATCTGACCATGAGTCGCCTGAACGGTCATAACAGTCTCCAGAGTACGACGAACATAAAAATCGGTCGAAGGAGGTGGAGGAACATCAGCAACAATAGCATCATCACCAACTGGATCAGGAACATCCTCACCAGCAAGACCTGTAGAAGAAGAAGGAGGAGGTGTGCTACTAGACGGCTCAGACCTAGGGTGTTTAGAACCAGCTCGAAGATGAGCGGCCCTCTGTCTAAGAAAAGACGCACCTATGGGAGCTATCACATGAACGGGCTCAGAGGAAGGGAAGCCACTAAGATCAAGATAGAGCAAAATCCTATGAATAGAAATAGGATGTACAAGAGCATAAGAAGAAGATGAACTCCTATAAACATCGTTCAAAGAACGAAGAAAGAGATGGGGAAAACTAATAGGAACATCAGTAAACAGAGCATACAAAAAGACACACCTCTCAAGAGGAATTGTGTGAACATGAGAAATGGGCCAGATGGAATGACACGCTATCCTAAAGAACAGATAGTGCAACCCGGAGAGCTCAGCAGAAGTGATCCTAGGATCAGAACCCCACTGGACAGAAGTCCCAGTGATGTAAGACAAAACGTCGCTCAACTCAGGAGACTCGTCATATGGATAGACAGGATTCCGAACCAATGGTACCCCTAGAGCATCAGCCACTACCTGAGGAGTAATGGTGTATTCTACGCCTCGTATCCAATTCTTTACTAAAGTGTTGGAATCATAGATGCGGATAGAGATGTTCGAAAAGAACTCTCTAATCAAGGCAGAAGGTAGAGGAGGATCAGAAACAACCATCAAGGGTAACCAGCCCCGACGCTCAAAGTTTGCCCTAATGGCAGGATCAAGTTCATCTAACAGAACAGAATGCTCAGCCCAAATCTTTCTCTTAAGGTTAAGCTTTTCAAAAAGCTCTTGGTTTTTCTCACTCGGAAACCTCTCACGATCAAAGGAAGGAGGGGAAGGAGAAGAAGAGAGAATAGTCCTACGAGCTCTAGTCTTTCTAGGCATAATGCTAATGAAAGGACAGAGACACAAAGAGAAAACCAAAAGAACACAAGAAAACAAAACCAAGGACAGACTGCAAGTTAGCACAAAAAACAATAGAATGAAAATCTATATGACGCATGAACAGATACAATGCCATGATGTGTATACTAATGCAGTAAGCAATTAAGTTCAATTGAGATTAAATTGACAAAATTGGCTTGAGCAGGGAATTTCTAATCAAAAACCCCAAAAATTGAAAACCACTTGTTGAAATTTTTAAACAAATTGATGAATTGAGTATTACAAAACTCAGCACATAGATTATAATGCTTAATTTCATCAATACAACAAGCCAATTTCATCAAATTCTTCCCAATTTAACAAAAGCTCCAAATCGGATCAAGAACAAACCCTAGAATTTTCAAATTTTCACCAAACTCAAAATTGATCAAATTAACAAGCAAGAATCATGTTTATGATGTGTCCCCACAAAAACCCAATGATCAATTTCACAAAATAGAGCTTGAATCAATCAGAAAATCCCAATATGCAAAGTCCAAAAATCTCCCTTAAATGCATGGATTTATGCATGAAAACATGGAAATAAAATCAAAAGGAAGGGCAAAAAAGTCTTACCGACTTGAGGAAAGAGAAACTTTGCAAAAACTTCAGAGAAAAACGACAAAAATCTGAACTATTTAGCTTGCCTCGTCGGAGAGAGAAAGAAAAAGTTTGAAAAAGATTTGAAAAGTGTTTGAAAAAGTCAGATCTGATCTTTTTAAAAAAGCTTCTCCACGATTTTCGATCGATCGAAAATTACATTCGATCGATCGAATGAACCAGTCATTTTGAAACAAACTAGAACACTTTTTCGATTGATCGAAAAACAGACTGGATCGATCGAGATGGGCAGAGGCTCACTAAATTTTTTAAAAATCACAGATTTGAAAAGCACAAACCTAATTTTGAAAAACAACTCCTCAAAGCATTAAACAATGAAAGCAAAATGCATGAGTATGAGATGAAAGGCTTTTTCAAAAACCCAAAATTTTAAATCCAATTTTGTCAAAAACAAGTTTCAATCATTCTCCCATTGAATTTTCTCAAGCAACAAAAATGTTGTGCACAAATCTCAAGATATTTTCAAACTCGGTTGGTCAGACCAAAAACACACACACTAGCATGTACAGTGTTTAACAAAGAGTTACTTGTGTAATGTGTGATACTAGCAAAAACTTGAGATACATGTGAGGTGATATGTGAATAGCAATCAAACACAAAGTCTACACAATTTATCGCATAGAATTTAAAAGAGACTATCATCTAAAGAGTTACATCCTATAACTCCCACATCTCCTAGAACAAAAGCTTGCAATCATGTAAGTTTCTTGCATTTTTGCCTCTTATTTGTATGAAATGGCATTCAGCCTAATAGTACACACCGGTTTGAATTAAGTGAATTGGCATCAAGCCTAATAGTACACACCAGTTTTAATTTAATTGAGACTACACCTTATGTTCTTTTTGTGCATGTGCTACACTTTCTCGAGCACACAATCTTATGATATGCACTAAGGTGTTCATGATTGGCTAGTGAACAGTGGTGAGATGGTTATTTATGCCTTTCTCAAAAGATCACATCAGCGATTTCATGCTAGCTTTAAGCTTTTCAAGCTTGCCATCTATTTTAACTTGTTCAAAAGAGATTAGCATCAAACAGTTTAACAAGCAAATTTTTCTTTAAGCTCAAGAGATTCTGAAAGGAATTTAGACCCCTTAAACACGATCTTGCCTAGATTAATTAGCCAAGTTGTTACTTAGTCAAAATTAAGCAATTCTAGTTAAAGACAACTAAACAACATATCAAGAATAAGCAGCAATAAACACACAAGATATGATCACCCAGGAAACCACATTAAAAGACCTGGATTATAATCATGTGTAACCTAGATATACTATGAAAATTGAAGTTCGTACAAAGGACTACAAGCTCCCTCGACTTCCTAATGCTACCACCAGTAGAACTTCCTGACACGACCACGCGCAGGCTCCGAATCCACGGACTACTTCTTTCTTGAATTCTTCAATCAGCTACAAGCTCCCCGCTTGCTTTTCTTTTAAGTTCCAATGGTTGCAACAGTAATGATCTTCAAGATGTTGAAATCATCTCTACCATGAAAACCCTAAGTTTTGTGTAAAGGAAAGCTCCTCAAAGATCTCACAAGAGATTCACACAAAACAGCAATGTATGAGCAACAATACAATATGGACAACCTCCAAAACGTGACTAGGGTTTGTTTATATACCTAGGGTAAAAACATAAAACCCTAAACGTTTAATGAAGTAGGGCTGAGTTGGAAATTCTGCAGAAAATTCAACCTGTGCGATTTTCGATCGATCGAGTCTATTCTTCGATCGATCGAGCCAGGCCGAAAGTCCCAAGTACTTCTGCAGCCACTCGATTCCAACTTACAATATTAAACCAACTTTGAGCAAGTCTAAATAAGACTAAATACAATGTTTTGATCATGGTTTGCCAACATTACAAATTAGAGTTCTAAATACATAAATCCTAAGACCTTAGAACCTAACAGATTCAATTTTCTTCAGGCCAAGTTCTACATTCATAGCATCCCTTGCAGCAATTTTGCAAAGTTTATTATAGGCCTCTTAAAGTTCTGCATCCTCAAAGAGTTCCCCATCAGAAGGGTTCTCTTCAACAGATATGCTTTCGTTGACTACAGCAGTAGCAGTGAAAGCAATGAAGTTTCCATCCTCATCACATCCGGGCTCATCATCAGAAACCTCATTATCGCTAAGGGTTACAGCCATAACTTTACCCTTAGTCCTTAAGAATGTAGGACATTCAGATTTCACATGACCACACCCTTGACAACCAAAACACTGAGGACCCAAAGAATTATTTGAAGATTGACCAACTTTATCTCTAGGTTTTTCAAGATTATTTACCTTAGTGGGATCATTTTTCCTAAAATTTCTAGGTTTAGCAGTGTATGTACCTTCTGTTGGTATTTCTAAGAAAGTTTTTGAAATTTTTGGCAAGATAGGCAATCTCTGTAGCAGAGAGCTCATCATCAAATCCACCACCATCAACATCATCAACTGACTTAAGAGCCATTGATTTGGATTTGTTCACTTTAGGTAGGTTAGACTCATAGGACTAAAGTGATCCTACAAGCTCATCAACAGGGATGGAGTCCACATCCTTGCTTTCAGTGATGGCAGTCACTTTGGGTCTAAAGTCTTCAGTTAAAGGTCTAAGTATCTTCCTAACAATTTTAGGTTAATCATAGACTTCACCTAAATTAAAAGCAGAATTGACAATATCATTTAATTTAGCATAGAATTCATCAAAAGATTCATCATCAGACATTCTAATGCTTTCAAATCTAGAAGTCAATTATTGCAATTTATTGATCTTAACTGCCTTTGTGCCTTCATGCACAGTTTGGAGGATTTTCCAACCAATATGAGCAACCTCAACATTAGAGATCCTTTTAAATTCCTCCATAGAAACAGCGTTGAAGATGGCATTCATAACTTTGCTATTGAAGCCAGCTGCTTCTTTTTTCAGAAGTTTGCCACTCACTTACAAGAGTAGTGGGCTTCTCCCATCCGTACTCAACGGAATTCCAGACTCTCTCATCAATGGATTTCAGGAATGATTTCATCCTTACTTTCCAATAAGCATAGTTGTTCCCGTCAAAGTGAGGAGGAACAAATAGAGAGTGTCCATGCTCCATGACAACAAGGGTCAAGAATCAGCTCAGAGATCAAGAAATCTCCAACAAAAGAGCTACCTGCTCTGATACCACTTGAACGATTTTAGACCCCTTAAAACACAACCAGATTGGTTAGCCTAGATTAATTAGCCAAGTTGTTTCTTAGTCAAATTATGCAATTCTAGGTTAAAGCAATCAAATAATCATATCAAAATAATAAAGCAGTGGAATAATAAAAGACACAATGATATGATCACCCAAGAAACCACACAGTAAAAACCTGGAGAGGATTTGACCTAACTATCCTCAAGGTAAACCTGAATCCACTATGCGAAAGAATCGAAGTTCATACAAAGGACTACAAGCTCCCCGCTTGACTTCCTAATGCTACCCACCAGTAGAACTTACTGACACGACCACGTGCAAGCTCCGAATCCACGGACTCCTTCTTTCTTGGATTCTTCAATCAGCTCTAGGCACCCACACTTGATATTCTTTAAGCTTCAATGGTAGCAACCAAGTTGATCATCAAGATATTGATACTATCTCTAACTTGAAAACCCTAAACTTTGTGTAAAGGAAAGCTCCTCTAGATCTCACAAGAGATTTACACAAAACAGCAATATATGAGCAACAATACAACTGGAGCAACTCTCAAAACGTGGCTAGGGTTTTTCCTTATATACCTAGGGCAAAAACATAAAACCCTAAACGTTTAATGAGTTAGGGCTGAGTTGGAAATTCTGCAGAAAACGCAATCTGGTCGATTTTCGATCGATCGAATCTATTCTTAGATCGATCGAGCCAGACCGAAATGCCCCAATGCATCTGCAGTCTCTCGATTCCAACTTTACAATAATTAAACAACTTTGAGCACACTATAACAAGACTAAACATATTGTTTTCATCATGGTTTGCCAATATTACACATTAGAGTTCTAAATACATAAATTCCTAAACCTTTAGAACCTAACAGTATCTAAGTGGTAGCTCAAAAGTCTAAAGTTGGAGATTACTCGATACGCAAGGGAGTTATATGCAGTTGGCGGAAGTGGCAAATATGATGACAATGGTGATTAAAAGACTCTCTCTTTGGCCTTCCAATACGAAAGAGCACCGCATAAGAGGCCTAAAGGGTTTGACTCAGGTATAGTTTCTTGGGTGTTGTTACTTAACTTCTCTAATTACATTCAACCACATGATTGTACTGATCAATACAATAAAATTATTGTTATATTTTCTAAATACAATTAAATTCAATCATGTGGCATTAATCAAGGAACCACATGGTTGAATTCAATTAAGGAAACCTAAAGTCATCAAGGAACTGTATCTAAGTGGTAGCCTTTTATCGAAAAAAAATAAAAAAAATAAAAAATAAATAAATAAATAAAAAGCAAAAGCGGGTATGTCATTCTTTCTCTTTGTAGTTTTTACTCTTTAGTGATCTGCTTGACTTCGGTGGAAAAGGACAGCGTGCAGTACTATGGTCTTTTCTCTTTTTTTTTTTCTTTTTTTTTTTCTTTTTTTTTTTTTTTTTGACATCATTAATTACAAAATTCTAAGGGGGGCACATTTTATTCTATTAGGTCCATAATTTTAGACCGGCAAACCTCAAATAATTGTTACAATTAGAATCTAGAATGTCTCTTAAATTGGTATCAAAGTTAGTTATCGAAACAAGACAATTCAAGGTTTCAACATTAGAAGACTTAAGAAATATAAAATTGAAATGTACACTACAATTCAATACAAGCTTGGCTTGTCGGTCGAACTGCATATCTCAACCAATCAAGAATCATGCAGTTTGGATTCTTAGCAACTTATGTTAGTCGTTTGATTTAGGGCACTTGCATCTCAAGTACACTATATAAGCAAGCCCTAGAGCATGTTTTCCAAGACAACAAAGAGCAGTGTATTGTACACAGATTTATAATTTTTCAACCTCTCAATCGAAGACCTGTGTTCATACAAAAGATTCGGTGATCAAAGTGAATTTGTTGCATCCAGTTTACATCCAAGTTACTAGTAGAAAATTTTGAGAGGTGTTCTTAGAGTCACAAGCGGGGAGTTTGTGTGCAACAAATTCAAAATAAAAGAGTGTATGGTCTCAAAGCTGTGTATAATCATGTTAGTAAGTACTATATGAGATAACATTATATTTAGGGTTAAATTTTTCGTACAAACTTCAATTATATTCTATTGGATTTATTACCTTAAGGATTGACAGTTAAACTCCCTAGGTTTTACCATAAAACGGTTTGTTTTTTCGGTTTTTCTTAATCATCATTTTGGTTGTTTATGTGTGATCTATGTTTATGTGATGTTATTTAATTCAGATCTAAAATATAATTAATCTAATTAATTACTTGGCTAAGAATTGGTTAACTTAGTTTCAACCGGGGCCACACCCTAATATATTCCTTTCAAAACCTCAAATAATCTTATAATTGAAATACTTCCCACAGTTGACGTTGTTCGAGAAAGAACCAATTAAGTTCTGGAAATGACCCCACATATTCAAAGTTTTAGAGTCATTTCGGGTACAACAGCTCATCACAATCATAAGGTGAGATTTAAAGAAATGACACCAGATATTTAAGAAATTTATTGAAGATCATGTCTCAAAGATTTCACTCTCTTGTTTCTCTTAGGACCACTCACTCATCATATATATGTGTAAGATCTTTTTTAACGTTTAAGAAGATGCCACTCAACTTGACAAAACAAATGAAGCACTCACTAACATGACAATAACCTCGGTTTCGTGGAAAACCAATAAATTGGACTTGTCATCAATCATATCACTATTCAAAAACAAAAACTACTGCACAAAGGTGTCGTTACATTCTTAATAAAAACACATAAAAATTATTGTAAGAATCGGGACCCAAAACATTGTGCCAAGAAATTGAAAATTTTATACGGATCCTTGATAAGGAGACCTGCTCTGGGGTGTGTATTTTTTGAACTTTACACCAGTGTATAGTTTTTGACTAGTGCATGCACTTTTCTGTGCACGATTTCAGGAATTATTTGTTTGGAAGTGGAATTTGTGCAGAGTGCAGACTTGTTCGAGTTTTCACTTCCAAATGGTTCGTTTTTTTCTTTAGGATAAATTACAATTGATGTATGAAGTTTGTACTTTTTTATCATATTCATTAAAAATGCCAAGAAGTGTCAACTGACCTAAAATTTATTGGCAACTTTGTAAGGGTTTCAAACGTGGTTAATATGGACCGTGATAATTCCTAAGTCGAACGCTGAAACTCGATCATATGTATAACTTGTATTTAATTTGTACTACACATTTGTGAGAATACTCATGTGCTCGAAAGTTCCGGATATTTTCGTTAGGGAGCACAAAAAACAAAAACTTGTACTATTNTGTTTGTGTGCAACAAATTCAAAATAAAAGAGTGTATGGTCTCAAAGCTGTGTATAATCATGTTAGTAAGTACTATATGAGATAACATTATATTTAGGGTTAAATTTTTCGTACAAACTTCAATTATATTCTATTGGATTTATTACCTTAAGGATTGACAGTTAAACTCCCTAGGTTTTACCATAAAACGGTTTGTTTTTTCGGTTTTTCTTAATCATCATTTTGGTTGTTTATGTGTGATCTATGTTTATGTGATGTTATTTAATTCAGATCTAAAATATAATTAATCTAATTAATTACTTGGCTAAGAATTGGTTAACTTAGTTTCAACCGGGGCCACACCCTAATATATTCCTTTCAAAACCTCAAATAATCTTATAATTGAAATACTTCCCACAGTTGACGTTGTTCGAGAAAGAACCAATTAAGTTCTGGAAATGACCCCACATATTCAAAGTTTTAGAGTCATTTCGGGTACAACAGCTCATCACAATCATAAGGTGAGATTTAAAGAAATGACACCAGATATTTAAGAAATTTATTGAAGATCATGTCTCAAAGATTTCACTCTCTTGTTTCTCTTAGGACCACTCACTCATCATATATATGTGTAAGATCTTTTTTAACGTTTAAGAAGATGCCACTCAACTTGACAAAACAAATGAAGCACTCACTAACATGACAATAACCTCGGTTTCGTGGAAAACCAATAAATTGGACTTGTCATCAATCATATCACTATTCAAAAACAAAAACTACTGCACAAAGGTGTCGTTACATTCTTAATAAAAACACATAAAAATTATTGTAAGAATCGGGACCCAAAACATTGTGCCAAGAAATTGAAAATTTTATACGGATCCTTGATAAGGAGACCTGCTCTGGGGTGTGTATTTTTTGAACTTTACACCAGTGTATAGTTTTTGACTAGTGCATGCACTTTTCTGTGCACGATTTCAGGAATTATTTGTTTGGAAGTGGAATTTGTGCAGAGTGCAGACTTGTTCGAGTTTTCACTTCCAAATGGTTCGTTTTTTTCTTTAGGATAAATTACAATTGATGTATGAAGTTTGTACTTTTTTATCATATTCATTAAAAATGCCAAGAAGTGTCAACTGACCTAAAATTTATTGGCAACTTTGTAAGGGTTTCAAACGTGGTTAATATGGACCGTGATAATTCCTAAGTCGAACGCTGAAACTCGATCATATGTATAACTTGTATTTAATTTGTACTACACATTTGTGAGAATACTCATGTGCTCGAAAGTTCCGGATATTTTCGTTAGGGGCACAAAAAACAAAAACTTGTACTATTTTGCAGTGACTTTTTCCCCCATATAACCAAAATCTTATGTACAATGTAATTAATTCAGTTTTACATGTGTTTCTATCATGTGGTTTACGGTGAACCTTACATACTTATTTTTATCACTTGGTTTACTGTAAGCATTATACAGCATTATTTTCTAGCATGGTTAATGTGTTTTTTCTCTTCCTTTTTTATTCCAAATTGAACTAAATTATTGACATATTTTCTTTTTAGCAACAACTCAATTATATATATATATGAAAAAAAAAAAAAAAGCCTAAAAAATCACTAAGTTGAATTTTTTTACACAAAAATTTCTAAGAAATTTTTAAAAATTTTATAATTTTTTATTTTAATAACCTTTTACAATATTTTTGTTTTGAATACAATTCAAAAGTGGAAAATATATATTTTTAATGAATTCAGCCAGAAAAATGATTTTGTTTAACCACGAAGAAATAATTAATAAAAATCAATACATGTTTTTTATGAGCAATTCATAATGTTATATATTTTTTATTTTAAATTTTTTAATTAAAATGTGCGTAATATGAGAAAACTATCAATAATAATGTACATACTTCTTGGATAAAACTTAGGTACAGTACCTTATATACCGTTCCTTAGATTCCCTCTTAAGATTCTGTCATATGATATCTTAATTAAAAAATACACTTCTATCTTACGAGAAAAAATTTATATGGCAGAATATTAAAAGAGGAACCTAAAAAACAGCACCTAAGTATTGTACTTAAATTTTGCCCATACATCATTAGATATTATGAGCCACATCCCTTGCAGCTTGGAGCCATGGAGGAGCTAGGATTTGACCTTGGAGAAATTTTTTTAACCAATGTATTATATATTAGTTAATTAATCTCGACAATTAAATGCCAATAATGTGAATAGTAAGCGGTATTCAATATTAAAAGATTCCCTAAAATGATAGCATATCATTATATTTTGTGTATCCATTAGAATTTATTAATATATAATTACGTACGTTTTGTTGTAATGTTTTTTATAATCAAAATTCTATTTATGATTCTCATGTAATGACTTTTTAATAAATCAGTAAATCTAAAATACAGTTTTTGTTAAATTCATAATATGATTAGATTATAACAATTTTAATCATATAAGAACTATTTGTGCAACTAAATTTTTAGAGTTTTCTTAAAAAAAAAATAAAAAATAAAAAATAAAAATAAAATAAAAATAAAAAGGAGTTTTAAACCATATAAAAAACTATTTGTGCAACCATATTTTTAGAGTTTAACTTAAAAATAATATCAAAGTATGAAATTTGTTACGTAGTAGTTTCCCAAATTTTATTCTTACTGCACTCACATTTATGAAAAAAAATAATTAAGCTCTTATATAAATAATTGAAGCCTTCAATACTTTTGAAATAAAAATTTTTTTCTTTTCGGTATTTTTGTCTCTTCAATTAATACTTTTTCTTCTTTATTTTATATTTTACTATTGATTTTTGTAATAACCTTTGAAGCTTAGAATTATTGATAAATCTATCTTTTCAATTGAGTTTGACCTATAAAAATGATATGGAGAGATACATCAACAAAAATAAGTTGCCTCGACCTTTCTTTTACAATTTTGTTTGCTGAAGGGCTTCATTTATGTGTGTACTTTTTTCTCACGGTTTCAATAAATTCTCCCCCTTTTACACAAAAAACTTTTCTTTTCTTTTTTACTTTTTTAATGGCAGAAAGGGAATTTTGGACAGAGCCAAAGGGAAAGAGCTCCCTCTCGTCCCACCTTACTACCTTAGCTATTGGAGGTAGCAGATGTCTCATGCTTTTTTTAAAATGATCTTAATTTTTCAATTTACATGCAGTGGAAAAATGAGATATGGCTTTCTATTTTTGTTTAGTTGCTAATACGGGATAAGGGACGCTACTTGCTAGTCCACTATTATATATATGGACAAAATTTAAGTAAAGTACTTTAAGTTTCTCTCTCAAAATTCAACCATGTGACTACTTAGTTAAAAATATACTTTCATCCGATGAGAAAAATCCACATATCAAAATCTTAATAGGAGAACCTAAAGAATATCACATAAGTACTTTACCTAAGTCTTGCCTTTTATATATATATATATATATATATATGTAGCCAAAACTAAGAGAAAATCCAATTAAATTTCGAATTAGAATTCATTTAGAGTCTAATTTTACGATATGTGTCCCATTTAATCTAAGCTTTTAAATTTTTGTGTCAAGTGAGTGAATTCAGTATAAAAATAGAATTTCAATTAGAGTTTAATTTTGCACTACATGTCCCATCTAATCTAAATTTTTAAATTTTTGTGCAAAGTGAGTTAATTCAGTGTAGAAAATGGGGAGTATAGTATAAATAAACCATAAATAAATAAAACTAATCATATATCTAACTCTGTATATAAAATTAGAGAAAAAGAGAGTTTGAATGATTTTTTATTTATGAGCCATTTTTTGTGTAACTAAAAATAATTCAAATTTATAAGTTATTTATGTAATATACCATTACTATATACCAGTCCATTACTAGCTAAGTAATATATATTTAAACCAAAGTTTAGAGAAAATTCAATTAGAATCAAAATTGGATTTTGCGTTTGTTAGCTTTCCATAAAAATTAAGTTGTTTAGATTTTTGTTGTTATTTTTTCTCTAAACTAAGGAGCATATTTTTAATACTATTTCTATACAGATATTTTGTATGTGAAGATCTTGAACCTAAAAAATTATAATTGAGCTAAACGATCCCATGCAACTATCCCCATTTAATTTAGGAGATACTATTGGACCAATAACTTCTTTTTATTTGTATTGTATTTAGTAGTATTTCATGTACAATGATTGTGAATTAATATTGTATATGTAGTATCCAAGAGTGATTTTCAAAATTATATACATAATAGCAATGTAATGAGAAACTTGTTGTAACTAATATCATGAAATTGCAAGGAAAAACCATTATAGTACTTCTAAATGTCTTGGTTGAACTAATATCCTATATGTTTAATAACCTAAGCTAATATCAATATCAACACTTCAATTTATCATCCCCATCCGTAAGCATGGGTTATATACTAGTATGTCTAATAAGTGAAGACAAAGCATGGCTTTGGAATAATTTTTTCAAAATTTAACTGGATTTGGAATGAGTTTGAGGGATATATTTTTATGGGATTCAAGTTTCAGAAGGCTATTATTATGCCTCCCAAATTGCCTGCTAAGTTGTTAGCAAGAAGAAGAGTATGTATGATCAACTTTACATCATTATGTCATTTTTTCTCCTTTTTTCCTATTTTTTATATAGTAATTTAGCATATTTTTCAGTAAGAACGTACCAAACAAAGAGTCGAAAGACTCAAATCTGTACAGATCTGTTAGTTATTTAGTCCCCTTTATACTCAAATTATTTAACCTAGTATATTAACCAAGTTGTCACTTAGTTTGATTAATCAGATCTAGATTAAACACACATCAATCATCATATCACATAATGAGGAAAATTAAAGAACACAGGCGATATGATGACCTAGGAAAACCAATAAAACCGTCTAGTTTTAAGGTAAAAAACTTGGGGAAGATTTAACCTAAACAATTCTCAAGGAATAAATTCACTAAATAGAATGGAAGTGTTTATAATAGATTTAACCCTAAAACTAATGCTACATCTTGTAGTACTTACTCATGTGATCACACACAGCTCCAAACCCACGGACTCTTCTATTTTGAATTTGTTTCACACAAACACTATACTTTGTGACTTTGAGATCTCACTCAAAGCTTTAAATCATCAGCAGTAGTTGATCTTGTAGCAGCAACTTATCTCCACCTGTACTTGTGATTAGATCTTCTTTCTGGTAGATGCTTGTTGAGTTAGAAGGTTACAGAACCTCACAGATTTCATAGGAGTAACTCACAAGACTTCAAAAATGTGTATTAGGGCTTTGCTTTTATACCTACCAATGTTGGACTCAAACCCTAGACGTTTCACGAGCTTTCAAGCCTAATTTAAAATCTGCCAAATTTGAGTTTCAATTGGTCGAATCTATTATCTTGATCCGTCGAGCAAGGCAATTTCTAAATTCTTCTTTCTGCAACTTGAATGTTCTTAAAATCTTGACTTATATCAACTTAAGCAATGTCTTTTACTATTTTAAGACATAAATATCTTATACTATACATGTTTTTGTTCTCAGTTTGCCAACATATACAAATTTAGTTCCTAAACATTTAATATTAAATATTTAGAACCTAACAAGATCAACCAGTAGCAAAAAATAAGCCTCTATAGCTAGGGCTAACAATCTAAAGTCATGCATATATACCTGTCCTGTCCCGTCCCACATAGCAAATGTGGCGAGAACAAGGGTTAACTCCTTCCCCGAAGTGGGTTCAAGTGAGGGGCGAGTATTGGAGATCCTGCTCTGTTTATATATATAAACTTATAAATTATTTATATAACATTTTTCTAGTTATTTTTGTAAGGCATAGATATGGGTTAGGTTCAAGATACACCTAATATAACTTTAAGCAATGCTAGGTTCAAGTTACACAGAGTATAACTTTAAGGAATGTTTGTCAAAAATCAACAGCCATGTCATAAAGAAATCTAAATTTGTTAAAGATTAATAGTCATTTTATCAATCAATTGTTTAAATTCAAGTTTTTATAGTTTAAAATTATACATAAAAGATGAGTTTATGGATTGAATAGTAAATGATATATGTGGATACAACGGGGGTGTCGAGAGTCGCCACCTAGTTTTTGTAATAGCCTAGGAACCATATATATAGTGTCCTCTCGAGAAAGGACCTTTTAATCTTACTACCAAAGACATGGGTTTGGAGTTAAGGTACGGTCTTTGCAAGGTGTTAGGCACCCAAAACCACCTAACCTTAAGGTTGGCTTCCCCTCATTGTGTCTTATGTCTTAACCTTATTAAAGGCACACTCAATATTGTTATTCTAGACTCACACACACGCTAATATTCAACTAACAATCAACATGGAATCAATCATCCCTAACCATAAATCTATCATGGCAATCAACCAAAGCCTAACATTCATCTAGCATGGCATATCCTAACATACATCTAGCATACATGTCAAACCAACCTAGCATTCATCTAGCATGGCATAACATAAACCCTAGCATACATCTAGTATCATGTCATCACATCCAAGGCAGAAGCATATGATCATTACAATCAAGGTAGAAATAAAGTAAACAAATCATGTCATCATCTAAAACATTAAGAACACAATTGTATCATCAAACCTAAACAAGACAATGCATGTGCATTGTGAATGCATGACTTACCTTTACTTACCTTGCAGCAACTCAACACTTATGGCATTATGCATGAACATGTGAATGAATAGCATAGCATCAAAGCAAGAACATTTAAGAGGAACACCCTAATCTAGCACATAATGACAAATAAACATGTGAATAGAGAAATAGAAAATGCAAAAGTATACAAGAAGGTGAAAGTAGAGACATATGATGTAAAATAAAAGAAAGAATAGAAATAGAAAACTCAAAATTAGGGTTTCTGGGCACGAGTATGCGTGCGCATACATAGGCCTACATATGCAAGCTAGTTGTATGCATACCTATGCAAAAAGCATGCGCACGTAGACACACCCAAAACCCTAACCTAGAAACAGAAACACAGAAAAACACTTGAAAGCTTAAATCTAACCTACATGTTTTTAAGACATGCAAAAACATAAACCTAGAATACATAAACATATTTAGGCATAAGACAAGTGAAGAAACAAACAAAACAAGATTAAACTAAAGAAAATAAAAGAAAATTTTGAAATAAATACCTTAAATCAAAAGCACCAAGGCTTGATTTTTGACCGTTCCCCTCAATCAAATCTATTCACAAATCAATAAAAATGTGATTAGTAATCTTAAACTTGAAGATCAAGGCCAGAAAATGCCATAATCAAATAGATTGACTTGAAGATGTTTTATGAAAAACTCCCTCTTTGATTCACTATTTCTAGTGGATCTTAGTGTTTTTCCATGGGATTTTTGTGTGTCTTAAAAAGCTACCATGTATGGTTATTTATATTGTGAAAATGAGGGTTTGGAACGGCTCCCAGATGATGTGAGATTCATTCCAAACCTTGGTCTTTAATGCAGAAAACTTGTCTTTCATAGGTTTCTGAAACCCTACCTGCATGCACAGGCTCGTGCTTGCTTACGCATGAAGCCTGCATATGCAAGTTTGGAGAACGGGGGCTCGAGTCGTAAGAGATACAAAATGTAGTGTTTACAATATTTGATTGGCATGAAAATTGGCATGCATGTTAGAACATATTAAGCATGTAATCCAATGGTAGGATTTTTAAAATGTGAATTTGGTAACAAGTTATTGGGTGGTGTAACATTGTTTCAAAATATATATGTGTGTGTGCATGCACACATATTCTTTAAACTTCAAACTTATATTTATAATATTTTTCCTTGTTGTATTATTTAATTTATATATTTTTAAGTTAAGATTTAAATTTTTTATTATTTGTAATTGTTGTTGTTAGTTTTAGATCCCTGAGACCAACAAGATTTAACCAGTTTTAAGGCCAAGTTATTGATTAGGTCAATTATGCAAGCCTTAGGTTAAACAACTAATCAAACATATCATGTACAGTGGAAAAGTAAATGACCCAAGATATGATAATCCAGGAAATCTTATGAAACAACTTGTTCCAAAGGAAAAACCTTGGAGGGGAGGGGGACTGTAGACACCTCATTTTGTACCCGGTTAATAAACTTTAGTCACCAGTCCCAATGATGAGCTTGACATGTCTACAAAAGGTAATTGAAGTTATTTTGACAGTTTGGAAGTAATCACAACTCAAAAGTGCTCAAATTGCTTTGAAAACGATGTTAAAAAATGACATTTGCTCATTGTTTTAACCATAAATTTTGATCCACAAATAATTTTTGAGTGAGGTTTGTCGCATTGGAAAGTAGACATCTTCGGCTTCAATTTGAACACAAATTTGGCCTAATTTGGAAATTAAGTGAGTTATGACCATTTAAAATTGGGTCATCAGAGTTATGCGTACGCATGCACAAACTTGCATATGCATACACAAACCTGCGTACACAGGCCCATTCCTGAACCTTATAACTTCAATTTTTAGGGCTCAAAGCCTCCTCTTTGATGGGGCCCGGCCCCTAGACCCTTTGGAATGTCCAAAACCCTAAAATTAAGCCTAAAAACCCTAATTTAAACATAAAATACATCCTTATGCCTCCAAACTAAAACCCTAGCTAGAAAAAGTGCCTCTTTGCTTTCTAAACCCTATTTTTCTCTCTCAAAAACTCTACGGATGCAGCCATCAAGTTTTTTTTATAGGGATTGAAATCCTTTTTCTAACACAAAAACAGGGGCCGAAACTAATTCTTAATGGGGGATTTCTCAAAACCTTTTCAAAACATTTTATTTTTGAATTGTGATCACTAATAGACTATTAATATATTTGATTCCTTTGATTGTCATTCAATCTTGTAGTGTAGGCACTGAGGGGCCGGTTAAAATATCAATCAAGTTTCGTTCCATAAGCAAGGTGAGCCTTTGATTTGGATTATTTTGTGTTCTTGTTGTTCTAATTTTATTTTTGTGTTACATTTTCTTAGAAATATGATTTGATGTGTTTGGGTTCGATGTGTTGTGTCTCATCATGCTTTGATTAATGAGTTGAATGATTGGATATATTGATGAACATGTTTTGATGTGTTGCTCTTATTGTTGTTAGATCTAATGCATGTTAGGAATAATTTTTGTTTTGTGTATCTTTGATATATTTGTTCTTAGTTTAGGTTGTTTAGATTTATATTAGAAACATGTTAGGACGTTAGATTTATCATTTTGAAGCTCTGCTTTAGTTGCTGTGTTGCTAGGATTTCTAGGCTGAAACCCATGTACGCATAATCTTAACTACATACACAGGCTTATTCATGCGTGCACATAATCCTGCCCAGAAACCCTAATTTTTCTAATTCCGTTTCTGATTACACATGCAATACTTCTGTCTTAGATCATTTTTTATATATTTATGGTTTTAATATTCTATTTCACATGCTTGTTATTCTTTTGCTTTTTCACATGTTTAAATTAAGGTTTGTCTTATGTTTTCTTGTTTTAATGTCATGAACACGAATTCACATATTCATGCATGAATGCCATAGGTGCTACGTTACTACAAGGTAATTGAGGTAAGTCATGCATTCACATTCCCATGCATCTTTGAATATGATTTTGCCTTGATGATAGAGATAAACATGTGTGTTTGGTTGAGTTCTTCTTGAAGTATAGATACAATTACATGTTTGCTTAGATCTTTCTATGCTTATGTTGCAGCCTTGGATATGACATGTGTGATAGTAACATGCTAGGGTTTATGTTATTCCATGCTAGATGAATGTTAGGTTGGTTTGACATGTATGCTAGATGTATGTTAGGGTATGCCATGATAGATGTATGATTAGGTCTTTTGGTATGACTGATGCCATGTTGTGTGCTTAGATGTATGCTATTGTGTGTGTGTGAGTATAGATACAATATTGAGTGTGCCCTTAATGGGGTTAAGACATAAGACACAATTAAAGGAAGTCAACCTTAGGGTTAGGCAGTTTTGGGTGCCTACACCTTCCCAAGACCGTACCTTAACTCCGAACCTATATCTTTGGTAGTATGATCAATGGTCATTCCTCGAGAGGACCCTATCAATATGGTTTCTAAATCATTGCAAAAACTAGGTGGCAACTCCCTGTTGTGTCCACAAGGACCAATCCTAAGATGAAAAAATCCACTATCAAATAGAGATTTGTAGTTAAAATAACCCTATTCATTGTAAATCTAACTATAATTATCAAATTGAGCTCTGAATCCCTTAGATGTCTCTGATATAGATGTGTTCCAAACGTGAACCTGTAATCCACAACTCCAAGACCACCCTTATAGGTTTTCTCCAAAGTAGACCTTTACTCTACGACTCCAAGATCACACTCGAAAGTTTAGATCCAGCACCTTTGATGACTAGTTTGTAGCAACTTTAGATCTACCAGTTTAGATTGTTTGTAGATTAATTGTCTGTAATAACTTTGAAAGGAGAAGGCACAAAACTTTTAGATCTCAAATGAGCAACTCCAAAGTCTTTGAATACATGCCTTAGGGTTTCCTTTATATACTTAGTAAAGTAGGTCTAAAACCATAAACATCTGATAGGCTAATGGGCTGAATTAATGATTCTGCAGATACACATTTTGATCGGTCGACCTTATGTTTCGATCGATTGAAGATTCGAAATTGATGAAATTTGAGTTCTTGAATAAGTAGATTTCTTGTTCTTGCACACTGACTAGCAACACCTTAAGCATTGTCTAATCATATTTATAGACTCTATGATCTATATCTCGACAAGTTTATGTTTACATGCTTGCCAACAATCCTACACAAATATGGTACCTAACAGTTGTATTGTTATATTTGAATTGGTTTTTATGTTTTTAATACTTTAATTTTTGTATTATTATTTTGCTTTTAGAAAGTTTTGTAATGTGATAACTTAATTTTTTATGTTTTATAGGTTTTAGTTTAATGTATAATATATATTTGAAACTATATTTTAATAAGTTATGTTTAAAAATTTTGAGTAGGATAAGGCAAGGGCAAAAATCCAGCCCCTAAGCAAGGGTGGGAGAATGTGACAGGAATGGGGACGTTGAATAGGAAAACTGCCCGTTACCATTCCTATCTATAGCATCTCACAAATATGGATGGAGCCATTGTTGGACTTGGGGGCAATGCCCCCTCCCCCCCCCCACCCTCCCCAAATTTTTTTTAAAAAAAATTATTATATATATGGGTACTAATTTTAGTAATTTTAATTTTAAAAATTACACTTTTGCCTCCTTAAAAATATCATTGATTCTTTCGAGAGTATTGTTATAGTCACAAATTTTTCTATAACATTTTTACAAATTGTTAAGGTATCAAATTCTTATTGGTTCGCATTCGAGCCCATCACTTAAATTGTCAACAATTTGTAAAAAAGTTTGTAGTTCAAACATTTTCCTCATTTTAAAGACCATTAAAAAATATTTATAAGTCTAAAATCTAAAAAGGAAATATACGAGCCCAAAAAAAATTAGTACAACAGCAAAGTTGCAAAGTCAAAAGCCAAAACCACTGCACACAACCAACAGCAAAGTTGCCCCCCCTAACTCTAAGTTCTGGCTCCATCCCTGCTCACAAACTAACCTTATGAACAAAGAAACCAAAAGGAAACACAGAACACAAAAGGGGAAAGACTTGCAACAGCCAATCCACAATGTTAGGTTCTAAAGGTTTAGGAATTTATGTATTTAGAACTCTAATTTGTAATATTGACAAACCATTATCAAAACAATCTGTTTAGTCCTGTCAAAGTGTGCTTAAAGCTGTTTAATTATTGTGAAGTTGGAATCGAGAGACTGTAGATGCATTGGGGCATTTCGGTCTGGCTCGATCGATCAAAGAATAGATTCGATCGATCGAAAGTCGACCAGATTGCGTTTTCTGCAGTTTTTCCAACTCAGCCCTAACTCATTAAACGTTTAAGGTTTTATGTTTTTGCCCTAGGTATACAAGGCAAAACCCTAGCCATGTTTTTAGAGTTGCTCCAGTTGTATTGTTGCTCATACATTGCTGTTTTGTGTAAATCTCTTGTGAGATCTAGAGGAGCTTTCCTTTACACAAAGCTTAGTGTTTTCAAGATTGAGATTACTTCAACATCTTGATGATCAACTTGGTTGCTACCATTGAAGCTTAAAGAATATCAAGCGTGGTTCCTCAAAGAGTTCCCCATCAGAAGGGTTCTCCTCAACAGATATGCTTTTATTGACTACTGCAGTAGCAGTGAAAGCAATGAAGTTTCCATTCTCGTCACATTCAGACTCATCATCAGAAACCTCATTATCACTAAGGGTTACAGCTATAGCTTTACCCTTATTTCCCAAGAATGTAGGACATTCAGATTTAACATGACCATACCCTTGACAACCAAAACACTGAGCACCCAAAGAATTGTTTAAAGATTGACCTACTTTTTCTCTAGGTTTTTCAAAGTTATTAACCTTAGTGGGATCATTCTTCCTAAAGTTTCTAGGTTCAACAGTGTTTGTACCTCTTGCCCTTCTATTTGTATTTCTCAGAAAGTTTCTAAAATTCTTGGCAAGGTAAGCTATCTCTGTAGCAGAGAGCTCATTATCAAATCCACTAGCCTCAACATCATCAACAGACTTAAGAGCCATTGATTTGGATTTGTTTGTTTTGGGTAAGTCAGACTCATAGGACTGAAGAGATCCTACAAGCTCATCAACAGGGATGGAGTCCACATCCTTGCTCTCAGTAATGACAGTCACTTTGGGTCTAAAGTCTTCAGTTAATGATCTAAGTATCTCCCTAACAATTTTAGGTTGATCATAGATTTCACCCAAATTAAAAGTAAAATTAACAATATCATTCAGTTTGGCATAAAATTCATCAAAGGATTCATCATCAGACATCCCAATGCTCTCAAACCTAGAAGTTAATTGCTGTAGTTTGTTTATCTTAACTGCCTTTGTGCCTTCATGCACAGTTTGGAGGATTTTCCAAGCAGTATGAGCAACCTCAACATTAGAGATCCTCTTAAATTCCTCCATAGAAATAGCATTGAAGATGGCATTCATAACTTTGCTATTGAAGCCAGCTGCTTCTTTTTCACAAGTTTGCCACTCACTCACAGGAGTAATGGGCTTCTCCCATCCGTACTCAATGGAATTCCAAACTCTCTCATCAATGGATTTTAGGAATGCTTTCATCCTTACTTTCCAATAAGCATAGTTATTTCCATCAAAGTGAGGAGGAACAACGAGAGTGTCCATGCTCCATGACAACAGGGGTCAAGGATCAGCTCAGAGATCAAAAATCTCAGACAAAAAAGCTAACTGCTCTGATACCACTTGATGGAAAATTTAGACCCCTTAACACACAACCAGATTGAGTAGCCTAGTTAATTAGCCAAGTTGTTACTTAGTCAAATTAAGCAATTCCAGATTAAAACAATCAAACAATCATATCAAGAATATATAGCAGCGGAATAATAAATAACACAAGATATGATCACCCAGGAAAACCAAACCGATAAAAAACCTGGGGAGGATTTTACCCACCGATCCTCAAGGCAAAACTGAATTCACTATGAAAGAATTGAAGTTCATACAAAAGGACTTACAAGCTCCCCGCTCGACTTCCTAATGCTACCTACCAGTAGAACTTACTGACACGACCCCGTGCAAGCTTCGAATCCACGGACTCCTTCTTTCTTGAATTCTTCAATCAGCTACAAGCACCCACGCTTGATATTCTTTAA
>NW_027069820.1:32071-58690 GCF_002906115.3 Quercus suber
AAACGTTTTTGCTTAGTATTTATATGTTTTGTAGCCGTCAGAGGCAAAATAGACTATTATCAATAAACACAGACTTTTGTCAGATTTTCTTCTGGTGGATTCCAGTTTTATCTCCTTGTGGATTCAGGGAAACCCCTCGTGGATTCGAGGTTTACTACCAGAAACTAACAGTTTAGTTTCTGTCCATCAAGAGAGCATCGTGTGTGCTTCTCTTCAGGCTTCCGCGACATCAATGGATTGAGGAAATTTTCCTTCCTAACTCTGCGACTGAGAGAAGGGTTGAGGAGGGAGAGGTGAGAAGGGCTGGAGAGCCATTTGCAGGTGGAAAGGAAAGGAGGAGCCAGCAGGGTTCAAAAGAGGGAGGAGAGCTTTTGGGGTAGTGGGGTTTTGGAGAGTTAAGGTTGGAGAGGGTAGACTGATGGTTTTTGGATGAAGAGTTTATTGGAGATTTTGTCGATTTTGGGCGGGAAAGGTGATGAGGATCGAGGGAGTGTTTTCTTATGCTTCTAGAGGTGATTCAAGAGTTGTTTTACATGATGAACCCAAAAGGTACTAGAAGGCCTTATAAAAAACCCTAATTCGCACTAATTAAGCGATTAGGTGACAAAATTACCGAATTTTACCAAAAATGGCAAAATTGAGTTAAGCGCAGAATCATAAACTACTGACCTTAAGGGTCGTCCCAAAACAGACGGGACCTTATTCTGACTTTTAAACTAAAAGTTATTAAGGAAAAACAAATTTTACTATAAATAGCAAAAACACTGTTATCGGGGCCTTAATGAAGGAATTCGCCTAAATTTTGGCGACGTTCATGGCATTTGTCATGAATCTGGATCAGAACGTCGTTTCCCTTCAATCTGCCAAATTTCATGCAATTCCGACACTGTTACCCCGATGGCCCCAACTGGTACCCCCCTGTAATCTTGCGTTGTGACTTCCTGCGCCCCTGCTGCTCGAGGAAGGCATGTGCTGTCTGTTCTACATCATCCATCTCATATACAGAGCAATTTTCTATTATCTCGTCACTCTCTTCTACATGATCCAACTGAATTTAATAACTAAAGGTAACAAATAAAAGCCAAACAAAGAGAAACGAAAAGGGAAGAAACAAAAGAGAGATTCTAGTGCCAAACCGATTTTTTACCGGATTAGCATCTACTTCTTCCCTGTGTCATGGATTCAACCCGTTGTTCCGATCTCTTTCACGAAAGAAAGAAAGAAAGAAAGAAAGATTCTAGTAATATTCCATGAAAAAAAAAAAAAAAAGCTTATACTCAAAATCAAAGATCAATAGGTTATAGATCATATGGTTCGGTGAAAAACCGAAGATCATATGTTTCAGAGATATTTACCTCTTTCGCTAAGATTAAGATCTGAAGATCAAATTCCCTTATTTATTGTTTGAACCCCCAAAAAAAAATGTAAAACATGTGGGAATTCGCAAAGCAAACCATATCATCATCTAGTAAAGAATTAATAATAGGGAATGATAAACAAATTTCAACCATGAAGCTTGTAGTACTAATGACAATAAGCATAAACCTAGAGAATTCACATGTAGTTTGACCTAAACCAATACAAAGAAAAAGTGGAGCCAAGCATGCCACGAGGTTGCATATAAGATGAGCAAGAGCTTAAGCCTTTCTGAGCACTTCGAAGTCTTCAACAACTATATACTCTCAGAAAGAGTCAGAAGCGTAACTTGTATAGAACCTGCATAATAAATCAAGAACAAAATTATTAGTGATATGTGGAAAGTGAGAGCGTACAAGTGTACAACTATACGTATATATACTTGTCAATATACTAGGAAGTTTGAGCTCAACATGCTTACCTAACCCTCTTTCTGTAGATGCATATGTTGGAAAATTCTCTGCAGACAAAAATTGAAGAGAGCAGAATGAGACACAGATTTAATTTAGACCATAGAGGATGTTACAAAGAATTTTGCTAATTTTTTTACTCACTTTAGGGTATATTTCTTTCATCTACAGGGCTTTTGTTATATACACATGCAGAAATATCCTAGAAAGTTCGGCAGAGTTTTCTTACACGGCAAGAAAAGGTAAAGAAGAAGAAAAAACAAAAACAAAACAACCAAAAAAAAAAAAAAAAAAAAAAAAAAAAAAAAAAAACAATTTCTTAGAAAGTATATGGAGGAAAATTCAACGACAGAGAGTTAATGAATAAATTGACACTTGTTGAAGGTCATCGCTAACTTAACAGAAAATGTACCATTTTAAAGGATTGGCAGGGTTATCTTAAATCTTGCACTTAAAAGAAAAAAGAGAGACATTTTTTTGATTGGACTGTCCTCTATATATTAGCAATTTTATTGTAAATCTATATAGATGGCATTGTTCAATGAACCCAATCAACTAGAAGATAAACCAGTTTGAATGTAAGATACACATCACTATCTCACTATTACGAGTCAGGGGCGGAGGGAGGGGGGGTCGAGGGGGGGGCAGCTGCCCCCCCTGACCTTCTCAGAAATTTTCTATGTATTAGTAGTAAACTATGAATAAACGTAGTTATAGGTTATTTGCCCCTCCTGACAGAAACAACTCTTTGGTTTTTAATATATATGTATAGCTATCTTGTCAACAAGAAGACAATTTTACATTCACAAAGCACTGAAGGAGCACTTTTATTAAACAATGGGTCCCACCTACTAGTACATTGGCTTTGCACACAACTTTCGCTGAATAGGACTGGGAAAAAAAAATATAGTGATACCAAACTGTAGCACTTCACCAATCCATTTCTTATTTACAATTTTTTTGTCTAGTAATCAACCATTTTCAGTTTCAACCTGAGTTTTTGCTAATCTAAAAAAATAAATAAATAAAAAAACCCAAAGTTTTTGCTATAAACTCAAATGTCTATACAATATTTTAAAAGCATTCATGGCATTAAGGCACATATACAACTTCATAGTAATATGTCTAAGTCAAATTCTAATTGAGCTTGTATTGAAGTAGATAAATTTAATTAGAAATTAAAAAAAAATGAATTAAAGTAAAATTTTATATTAGATTATGTATGACAATGACTTTGGCATATAGTCATTTGTTTATTTTGTTATTAGTATCGATTAATATTTCTTAGATTAATTTTACTTTCAATCTTGTCTTTTGATCTTGCCCCTCCTGACTTGAAATCCTGCCTCCGCCACTGTTACGAGTCATAAAATCATTACAATTTGAGGACTGGTAGTTTAGATCAAGTGGCACTGCCCCTTTGATTAAAGGTAAGAGGAATAGATGCTCATCAAAAAATGGTAAAGAGAGGAAATTATAGGAGATGGTAAAGAATTAAGTTGGTTTTTTGTCTACATCTACCAAGATTAACAATGCCAACTATAATTCAAAAATTAACAAATGCAATTATCTGAGTGATGGAAATAATGTTGAGAGAGGGATAAGAAACAAATTAAGAAGGGACCAGGAAGGAGTACTTGTTGCACAATTCAGTATTTCCTAGCCTCGTGGTAATATCTATCTTATATTTGATTGGCATAACTATCAATGTCATGGTCAATTTTCTTTTCGGTCAATTACTTCCATTGTTAAATAAACAAGGAAAAAATCTAAAATATTATACGTGGTTGGTAAGTGGCATGGGAATTAAATGTGTGCTAGTATGAATCAGTTGGTTATGGTCTTAACAAAGAGAAATTTAACCATTGTTTCTAAGATTATTGCCCATCATTACCTGATTGAAATTTCTGGTCTTCCATAAGATATTTTATATTATATTTTTTAAAAAAAATAGTGTATAACATAGCTTAACCTTTAAACCAATGTTGATTACTAAAATTCAAAAACGGCTTTATGATATAACTTTTAAATTAACTAGTCGTAGACTCACACAATGCACAGAAAAATACGAAACACAATGCAATAAAAAAAGTTATCTCTTATTTTATAGTGTGAGAACTTATAGATCAAGTTGTAACCATATATACTATGTTAATTACTATACAAATACATGTGAATCAACTCTTATAGGTATATTTTTCTCCTAAACATAGATCAACATTTTGTTCTTTCTCATAATCAATAAATCATATATCATAAAGTGAAAATATAAAATAAAATAAAATTCAAAAAACAAAATTTTTTTTTCATCGTATAAACATTTGAATAAATCCTGCAATATATAACTCTTTAAATTCATAAACCATATGATTACTTAGATTATATGGTAAAATATAAGACCAACCTATCCATCATAACATTGCGATATCGTCTAGATATAATTATATAAAAGTCATGTTTTGTTGATCTTGTCTCATTAATCCAAAAGTAACATCTATATAGCAAATAAGATCTTTAAAGAGTAACATATGTCGGGAAATTCTTAATTTAAATAACCGATTATAGATATATATATCATCTAACACAACCATCTATTAGAAGATAGAATCTATAACTTTAATACAAAAATTTGGCTAAATGATTAAATAGTATACTACCTTCAGCTTAGTGATATTAAGATATTTTTTATAAGGAGTGTACGTACATTCAACCAAGAGGAATTAATCAAAGAATTTTTAATCACTATCAACTATGTTAGTTTGTTGTTTGTTTTTCATGGTTTCTCTTCCAAATGAAGGTGACATTCACAAATTAAAACTACGAAAATTATAGAGTAGTTATACAAAACTATTCAAAAACTATTATTCAAAACTGTGTACAAATAAATTCATTTTCCTATTCCATTTGTTGTACATACTTATGGAATTTATAATTTCAATCTCCATTAAGGCTTGAATTACAAATATCAGTGACTTCATCATAGAAATCAACCCTATTGAGAAGTTTATGTGGTGTAATGCTTAATTTGTCAAAAGTGGGGGCACCTTAGGCATTGTTTTTGTTATTACCACAACATAAGCTTAATCTAGTTCTATGTAATAGAATTTGTGCAATTTCAAAATCACAAAAAGACTAAATGGTAGGGAAAAAAAAATTAATTCAAAAATGTTATATGAATTAAGCATTGCATATATGAAAGATTTAAGCAAATAATGGGACATAAAATGTTATTCAAACTAACACAAACACTAAACTTCTTTTCTTTTTTTCATAGGTAGATAGTGGTGGAGGGGGGATGGTGGGGTTTGAACCACAAATATGGGACACCACAAAGAATGTATATACCTCTAGGCTATCATTTGCACCCCTAAAAATTAATCTAGAAGGCTAGACAAAAGAATAATTGGAATTCCAAAAAAGAATTAATCATAAGTTCCTCAAGTATTTATACATAAAAACATTAATAGCATAATGATGCTCTAGAGTAAATTATATTGTCTTATTCTTTTTTTCTTTTCTTTTCTTTTTTTTTTTTTTTTTTTGATATTTTGCTATAAGATGATCAATTAAGCAAACTAAAAACTTACCAAAAAAACTCAAATTAACTAAAATTGTGTTGGCAATTCTAAGTCAATTAAGAGTAACAAAAGTCAATATCATTAAAAAATTTGGGAAGGAAAACAGCAAAATCACTTCACATAGACTAAATGTAAGAATATCAAAAAGAAAGGGAAAAAAAAAAGTCCATTTCTATTTGTGTGTTTTGTTCACCTCAAAGGTCATCCTATTGCCGACTTAACTTTGAAAATCTTTGACAAAAACAATTGATGTCTTCTCAAAATGGTGAAAACTAAAGCTTGATTGAAAAATGTGGAGAACAAATAGTATTGGACTAATTTTTTTTGTTGTAAATGATGGGGTGATCGTATCTAAAATGTTCATTGGTAGATATATTGTAAAGTTTAAATAAAAAATGACTAATGTGTGAGTGAGAGAGAAATACGGTTGTTAAAAACTGAAAATTTGGAAGAGGAAATATTGTAACTACAGATAAACGAAGAGACACAAAACTCATCTTTGGACTGTAGATTATGCTTGAAATTTTAATTGTATCCACTAAAAAGAAGAAAATAAAAAGTCAAACATTTGTATCTAATATATAGTAACATTTGTAATTTGAATATTTATTATTAGATATTTAGTTTAATAAGTCCACCTTTTATCCATATCTTTTCAAAGAACACAATCCTTAAACATTCAATCTAAAGAAATGCAAGTCTTGAAACTTAAATATATTTTAATCCTTCATTAGTTAAAAATTTTATCTCAGTAAATTTCTGCATTGTCAAATGCAATTTCTAGAAATTTAAGATTCATTTAACAAATTTCAAATAATTACATGAAAAGTTAAGTATATTTCTTAAAAGATATTAACATTAGCAGTTTCCAAAAATAATCATTTGGTTCTTATTTACTTACAATTATTCTGAATTGTAATGAAAATTTTCAATTTTCAACAATTATTGAGAAATTAATTGTTGAAATTTGCCATATGTCAATCCAAATATGAAGCATAGCACCTTAGCACCTTATCATCCAAATATAGCTCACTTACAAAGGATAATGACTAACATAGGACAATGTTAAAGTGAAAATTCAATTAATAAGACTATATATTGCATAGAAATTATTACCTACCATAATCACACAAATGAATGTAACCCAAAAAAAAAACTTAAAGGTGAAAAATATATATTATCAAAATTATAGAAATTTGTATAAATCAAAGAAATGATTATTGCACATTTATAGAGTTTGAATATGTCCCAACTCCACCACATTCTAATTCCTTAAATAACAAACAAAGTCTATTGAACACGTTTACTTCAATTTCACTATTTAAAGGAAAAAAAAATCCAAATATCATTTTCTATACAATAAGTTACATATAAAATGTTTCTCAAAAAAAAAAATGTATAAAACTTTTTAGTTCTAAAAAAATCTAACAATTTATAGTTTGATTATCACTAAATGAATGTTAAAAGAATCAAGTCAATCTAATGTTACAAAAATATCTCCCACAAAATATATTGATATTTTTTCATTCTAAACAACTATAAAAACACTTTAATCTTTATTGGGCATGAGAACCTTGTATCAAGTTGCTTGGAGACATTGCAAGAAAAAACTCCAAAAAGAATTATTTTAATCCAAGTAACCCATAATTACAATCCCATTACATAAAATAATTCCAAACCCTAATCGATTACCTTTGAATAAATTATGATCAAAATTATGAGAATCCATTATCACAAAGAGAACAAACAATCAAAATAACAATCTAGATATTTTTTATCCGGTGATTGTAATAAAATACTGAATTGTGAGAATAGAGTAAAAAAGAGAGAGAATAAAAGCTTACTAAGTACAGCTGTCAATTTCATTAAGATATGAGTCTTTAGAGGGAGACAATTCCGCCATTGAAGAAATGCCAAGTGATTCTATTTGGCTTTCATAGACAAAATATGCCAAGCAGATAAGTTTTATGTTGAGAAAAATTGACACATATACACAATAATTTTTGTATAAAATAGTTCAAACTTTTATGTCAACCTACAAAGATTGGAACTCCAAGCTACTCTAAAAGTCACTTTTATTCTCCTTCAATATCCCTTAAAAATTATTAAAAAAATTATAAAAACAAACAAACAAACAAACAAAAATGATGACAAAATAATTGAGTTTTTGTTTATGAAATCTATTTGTTGTAAGGACCAACCTTAAGGGCAGGAAAAGAAAAAGGGCTTCAAAAGATTATATATATATATATATATAAGTAAGATAGATAAATACAAACATGATACACATAAGAAAAATGTAATGAGAGAGAGAGAGAGAGAGAGAGAGAGAGAGAGAGAGAAACCTTGAAAATAATAAGGGCACGCATTTTTTACAGACCAAAATTCGTATATGTAAAGAAAATAAGTCAAAATACATAGCCAAGCAAAGAAGAGTTCATGAATATTGCTAAGGGCAAAACTTAGGTATAAAACCTTAGGTTCCCTACTTAATATTTTGACACCTGTCCAATTTAACATCCCAAACTAATGGCGTTAAAACTAAAAAAATTTCTTTTTTCTCTTTTTTCCTTCTTCCTTTTTTTTTTAAGAACCCACGGCGTTGCCTCATTTTCTACTGGGTTTCAAACCAAAAAAGACCCTTTTCCCTCATTTTCTCAATAACCAAACAGGAAAGATCGAAAAATAAAAGCCAAATCTACTGGGTTTCGAACCAGAAAAGGGACCCATTTTAGCTATACCCATAACTTCCACACTTAACATCAATAAAGCTAAAACAGATACACATACATACACCTACACACCGAGAGAGAGATAGAGAGAAAGAATCATAAATCATAAAAGAGGACAGAATCATAGATCAAAAAAGAAGAGAGAATCATAGATCAAAAAAGAAGGAAACAGATACACATACATACACACCGAGAGAGAGAGAGAGAGAGAGAGAGAGAGAGAGAGAGAGAGAGAGAGAGAGAGAGAGAGAGAGAGAGAGAATCATAGATCAGAAAAGAAGAAAGTAAATAGATACCCATACATACACACATCGAGAGAAAGAGGTATGAGATTTTTTTTTTTTTTTCTTTTTTGGGTTTTGGGTTTGGAAGAGAAGGGTCATGAGTGGTTTGGAAGATAAAGGTTTTGGGTTTGGAAGAGAAGCCATTTGCAGGTACAAGAAAAAGAAGGAAGAAGGAAATATGGGTTTTGGGTTTGGAAGAGAAGGGTGTGGTTTGGAAGAGAAAGGTTTGCAGGTACGAGTAAAAAGAAGGATGAAGGAAAAAAAAAAAAAAAAAGAAGATATTTTTAGTTTTAACACCATTTACTTAGTTTGTTAAATTGGACAGATGTCAAAATATTAAGTAGGGAACCTAAGGTACTGTACTTAAATTTTGCCCTATTGCTAAACACATAGATAGGGGTGCCAATACCAATGGTTGGTTTAAAAAAACAATTTGTATTGTGACTAAAAAAAAAAAAAAAAACATAGAATATATATATATATATATATATTTTTTTTTTTAAATGAGTTACATTGATTGGTTGGCTACCTTCTAGAAATATAACATCATGCACATATTGTGAGCAGATTAGCATTTAGTCTTAACGTTAAACAAAAAATACTAACCATTCAAAAAGCCATCAAAAGTTGCGATACAAATATAGTGATAATTCAACATTGTGAAACACACCTAAACAAAAATCAAGGGTGATATGTAAAATAAATTGATTACGCAAAATTTCAATAAAGAATCGATGAATTCTTCTGAGATTTTAAGCAATAATCAATAGTGGAATTGAATTTTGATAGTTTGCGCACCTTTGTCTTGCATATTCACTAGGCGTTGGTTGAGTACAAAAATTTGTGGGGAAAAAAAACTAAAGTGGAGATGTAGAAAGAGAACTTACAAGCAGAATATATAAGATTTGGATTAGCTATTGAAAGTGGGAGGGTGATTTGGATAGAAGACTCTAACCCTGCATTTACGTTACAAAGAAAGCTTTTTGCTTCCAAATTTCAATTTTGAATGGAAGGATGTGAATAGTCGTAACTGATGATAATAACTCATGTTGTATGTATAACAATTGAGATGATTTAGTATATGTAATAGTTTAGTAGCAAATGAATAGTCATCTGTGTTTTTTTTTTTTTTTTTTTTTTTTTTGAGAAGGAGATGAATAGTCATCTTAATAGAGTGCATCAATATGTTTGCTCATGATCTATATTTAATTTTTTTTTTTTTTTATATAAAAAATAGATAGAAATCATAAAGGAAAAAATGATTTTTTTTTTTTTTTTAAAGTAGAGGTGGAGGATGAGGTGGCTCAACTAGAGCGTAACAACATTAAATTCTACTCTTTAGTTTTTAATAATATATAGATGACTTGAAGCCTTGAAGGTAACCCATATTTTGTATGTTTCAAAATATATGATCTTGTAGCAAATTTTTGTTCCAAGTATTTATGTAAACAAAGAATAAGGATTGTGATATCTGGAAAATTTATCTGCAAGACTAAATCTAGGAAATGGACTCTTTAAGCCGTGATAATTAAGGTGCAATCCTACTATCACCATACTATCTCTAAGCTTTAATCGTATTTAGGCTGAGCTTTGCCTAGTGCAGGTCTCAAATCTCATGATTATGAACTAGCATTCTTAGGATTATATACAATAGACTTGGTGGTATAGTAATATATGATAACTGGATTAAACTTTGACGGTTCAATTAAGCTTGTCCAATTAAAGTTGATTTTAAGAATTCAAGTATCGAATTAAAGGTGGGTTCTAATTAGCCTAACTAGTAAAATTATCTATAAAAAAAAAAAATATATCAAATTAAAGTTTTAAGAATCCAAGTATCCAAGTATGATAGAATAATGTTAACACAAGCCATGGCAACCATGAATTGTTTCTGTTTCCTCTCATAAAGTTACCTAGATGATTTTGAACTTGTTGGGTTTCACTCAGAGGTAGGTGTTTGTAGGGGTGGATTCAAGAATATCATGTCAAGGGGTAAGATTAATTGAAAGCAAATCTTGAATTAAAAAATGTAATATGAGTAATAAAATAAACAATACAAATCATAATTTAAATGTAAATTATTGTTTATTTTTTCATGTCTAGTGTCAATTCATTGAATTGCCCTGGACACCTTTCTTATTTTCGAAATCATTGCTTGATTTATTCATTGTTTAAGTACATGTCCTAAAAATTTGACTTTAAAATGTATCTTGATGATAGAGAGTTGGACAATTCAGTGTTTCTCATTGGGTGTCAAATTTTCTACTTGATTCTAGAACATAATCCAGATTCACCCCACCATTTTCACTTGTATTTATTGGACAGAATTTTATAGTGAATCTAATATTTTTAGAAATAGTCATATTAATGAGTATCTTTAAAATAATAATTAATTAAATATTTTTAAAATTTTCATTTTCATAAAAAAATAAAATAAAAAGTTGTTAAAAAAATTAATTATATTTTTAATTTTTCCATAAAATTTTTCTAAGAATATTTCATAAACTAACGAATAAAATATCCAAAATATCGGTTAACTTTTCTTTTTCTTTTAGAAAAATATCCAAATTCCAGCTGTCAATGCGCTAGGGAGGTCAGGTGGTCAAACCCAAGGTTGAGCCACTTTGATGATTGGAGATAGGCCACAAAGTTTTCGGGAAACAACCCAATGTGGACAAAATGCCGTTAAATCAATGGGCCTCAGGATAGATTTGACAGAAAGTGGGCCTAAAGTTAATGATACAAACTAAGCTTTCCACTGGTCATTGGGTCCTGTGATCATATTCATGCGTGGTCCTCTTACTTTGTAACTTGGTAATAGCCTAGTACTAGTACTTTTTATTTTTTAGGAAAAGCCTAGTACTTTTTATTTATTTATATTTTGAGGAATAATACTAAGAACAAGTTAACGAATTTTAAAAGAATATTAATTTAAGAAATAGTTTTAAAAGCGTTATATGGAAATTTTTTTTATTTTTTTAACAGTTTTTTATATTTCTTATAAAATAATATAAAACTTTTTCTTAAATGATCTATTAACACATGTTTTATGTGCACTTGTTAACCAATTCTAATGCAATTTCAAAATTGAAATAGGTGATAGTTATAACTTCTAATTGTGTCATGAGAGCTCTAAAATTAGAATGCACATTCAAAGTATCATGTACTTTTTGATGGGCGCCTTGGGCAAAGACCGCAAAGGTGACTGGAAGTTAAAGAGGACCCAATGTTCTTTGCCCAGTTCAAGAAGGTATCCCATGAATTGTCCTATTGGAAACGCTGCTAATATATTTTTCTGGGGTTCTTAAATAAGTTAATTTAATATGGTTATTTGTCATTAAGTAATATGATGAAAGTGTAGAGATGAAAATGTGGTTTTAGCCTAAATCATCTGGGTCTAAACAAAACAAGAAAAATATCAAAGAAAAAAAAATACAAAACAAAACAAGTAATTCGAGAACTGAAAAAGCTTAAATCGGATCAAGCTTTGGATATCGTTCAATTCTAAATCATTGAAAAGCCTAGAATGCTATAAATACAGTGTTGTATACAAAAGTAGATGAACTGCCAAGGAGGACTAAAAGCAATAGAAAATGCCAAAGTCTTATGAACAGGTCTTTTGAGGTGTATAAAATGTTTTGAGATAAATATTGTTGCGCACATGTTAATGCACAAACTTTTACACATAACAAGGAAAAAAAAACAAAAACAAAAAAACAAAAAACAAAAACAAAACTTTGAGTTCAAGTCATGATTGCAGTTACTTGTTTAATTATGTACAAGTATGTGTAATAAACACTACTCAATATTTTAAAATATTGAGAGTAGATTGATCTTTCTTCGAAGTACCTCTTGTCAGATCAGATACACAAAAAAGTCTTATGAACAGGTCTCCCTATGTGTATAAAACTTTTGTGCCCCATGCCATCATAGTCATAGAGAGACTGGTTGACTATCATATTGCATTTGGGGCATGTGACTGGGAAGATTTGGCCGTAGATCATAGCATAATTGCTTGGTTAAGGAGTGAAATGTACTATTGCATAAATATCGTTTGAGGAGTATCTATAAATACTTCAATTGTCACATCTTCTTTGTTCCATAACAACCATACTTCATCGTCAAGCAAAACCGGGTCTATGCGGTATGAACTAGAGAATCCAATTTCCTTGATAGCCTGAACTGCATCATCCCCACTACTTCTTATTCCGAAAAGCAGTACAACGGAGGGTTTTGCAAGTTGCTTAAGATATTTCATTGTTTGGATGAGCATTCTTTTGGATGCAAGTGAAAAATCATACTAAGTTTTTCAAAACTTTGTTTGATAATTTTAAAAAATTGAGATATTAATATTAATAGTTGGCAATGCTGCATCATTAATATTGGCTTCTAAAGAATTTTGCATTTCATCTTTTGAAAAAATTCAAATATTGTAATTGACTTTCCTATAATTTATAAATCAACTAAAAAAATTTGTATAAATTGTTTCATCATATGTGCATTATTTATTCATAAACTAAAATAATTCTATGTTTACAACATTTTTATTTTCACAACAATTTTGAAACAAATCCAAGATAACAACTTTTACTAGTTTTAATGAGTCAATCACTTATTTTCCTTTTTTATTCACCCATAATAGTTTGTCATTTAGAATTAATTATGATAAAAGATTTATTATAAAAATGTTGTAGATGTCGCATTTAACTACATCCTTAGAATTTAATCTAAATTTAAATATGACTATTATTTGTTGATAAGTTATATGATTGGCCTTAATCAACGAAACAATGAAAGAGTGCCGTAGGAGCTCTTTCCCTCTTTGCATAGAAGTGTATGGAGCGGCTAGGACCACCATATGGATGAACAGCTAGTGCATGAATCGCTACTAAAAATGAGCAATCCATTAGTACTTGTAAGTCATGCCATGAAACTGAGAATTAGGTCTTTATCATAAGATAGGATCGGCTGGCAAAGGCGCAAACCTAAGTGAAAGGTACATGTAAAACCTTTCAGCTAAAAAAGTAGGCGAAACTACAATATTGGTCCCTTAAGTTTATCCATTATGCAGTTTTGGTCCCCGAAGTTTCAAGAGAGTACTATTAGTCATTGAAGTTTAAAAGTGAGCATTATTGGTCCTTATGTTAACTTCCGTTAGTTTCTTTACCTATGTGTCTAACGAAGTAATGACATGGCTTTTTTTTTTAAAATAACATGTGGCAACCTTTTATTATTAAATGTCTATTCCTGTAACTGATAATTTCCCATTTATATGCCCATTGGTTTCTTCTTCTTCTTTCTAGTTTCTCCTCCTACGCTGCACTGCAGTGGCTTCCTTTAAATTACAAACTTGGGATTTGATTAGTTTGAGGTGTTTTGACTTTTGTGATTTTATAAACATTTTGGTGAGAGAGATATATGATCAGTGCGTTAGAGTGTATTGTCATTCTTCAACTTTACTAAGCCCATAGGATGACATCGCCTGGAGAGTATAGCATCGCGTAGAGAAGATGATAGAGGACAGACGACGGTGTGACAGCGGGAGGACTCAGGACTCTCTTGCTGTTTCAGAGATAGAGGTCACTGTCGTTAGAGTCGTTCTAGGCCCCGGTTAACGGACGTAGCTATGGTACAAACCCATTAAGGCCTTTAAGTGTGCAACTCTCGCTCTATGTGGTAAATAAGGGGCTTGATACGTTGAAAGACCCAAATATTTGGGCTGATCTGTTTCTTATGGGTAAATAGCTGACGTGTAATTTTTTGATAATAAAAAGATTGTCACCTCATTTAAAAAATGCTATGTCATTATTTCGTTAGATAGATAAAGAAACTAATAGAAGTTAATGAATAGACCAATAATACTTATTTTTTACATTTTAGGGACAAATAGGACTTACTTAAAATTTCAGGGACTAAAAGTGCTCAACAGGTAAACATAAGGGACTAACAATGTAGTTTCGCAAAAAAAGTATTCAGCTGATTCAGTTACTTCATAATAATAGTCAACTGGATTTCAATAA
Source organism: Quercus suber (assembly GCF_002906115.3). Taxonomy (NCBI): domain Eukaryota; kingdom Viridiplantae; phylum Streptophyta; class Magnoliopsida; order Fagales; family Fagaceae; genus Quercus; species Quercus suber. The sequence continues at coordinate 46,512 of NW_027069820.1, forward strand.
GACTATTAATTAGAACGAATTAAATTAATATTTTCCTATTAAGGTAAGGTAACTAGACTTATTGAATAAGTGATAGTTAATTAAGATATTGTAAATACATACAAGATTAAAAAAAATTAAAAGAAAAGATCAAAGGAAACACAAGAACACCAAATTTACGTGGTTCACCCAAACCTAGGGCTACATCCACAAACTTATTCAATATTTATTCGAAACTAGGGCTGCATCCTCAAATTTATGTATTTCACCCATAACTAGAGTTACAAATACTACAATATTATACTTATGAAATTAACATGACTCTCAAAAAATTGCCTCACCCCCCTCACCTTAAGAGCAGGAGGTGCTTTCCATGTTAATCACGCCAACAAGGACTGATTTCAGGTCCTTGCTAGAAACAAAGAAGCAAAGAAAATGTGAAAATTTTCAAAAAACCCGATGGACTCTTGAGCTCGGAGTAGATTGGTCTTGCTTAAAACTTCTTGTATACTCAAAGACCTGTTAACAGGTCTTCTGAAGTATAAAAGAAGTTTGTGCCCCATGATAGAGAAACTGATTGAGTATATCATCTTGCATATGGGGCATTTGCCTCAGAAGATTTGCCCGTACCACATAGCATCCTATTGCTTGGATGAGGAAGAAAATGTACTGTTGCATGTATCAGGTGTGAGGTGGGTGAGTTTACTTCAATTACCACATCTTTCTTCCATAACAGCCACACTCCATCATCAAAGAGAAACGGGTCTATGAGGTATGAACCAGAGAACCCAATTTCCTCTATAGCCTGATCTGCATCATTGCCACTACTTTTTATTCCAAAAAGAAGTACAATGGAGGGATTTTCATGCTCCTTTAGATATTTCATTGTTTGGATAAGCGTGATGTTGTCAGTCCCATTATACTTCCAGCATAGTAGTTTGTGCAAAGGAGTTTGTGGCACAGTCTCTGCACAGGTCTGGTATGTTGCTTCTTGCTGATTCTGAAGTGGGTTCTTGGTGAAATCACCAACTGTTGGCAGAAAACTTATAGCATGCTGGTTTCTCATCGCAGTTTTTGAGACACCAATGTCAAGACTTGCAACCTCCGATTTGATGCTGTAAAGAGTTTGGCGAATTTCAGTGCTGAATTCTGTTATTGGGGTGTTGCCTATATCTTTCTTTACCATTGCCATATGTATCCCTGTATAGTATAACTGGATGCTTGGCTTTACCATTGGAGAAGGTCGAGGAGAGGCAGTCTCTGAGGACAAGGTTTGAGGCTGGTTACCATGTGGCTGTGTTGGTATAGTGTGGCATGCTTTTTTGACCATCGTCTGTGCAGGTTGGTGACGCACATGTTGAGAGGAATCTTGAGGCAAAGAGTTGGACGAACCTGCCATAGAGAATTCAGATGGTAACCCTTTTTCAGACTTCAATGACTTTGGAATATAAGGTGGTTTGTCCTTAGGAGGCTGGATTAGTGTTCCCTCAGTTATTGGAGACAAGGAATTGCCTTCTTCAGGTAGAGGATTCTTTCTTTGCATCAATTCTGTGCTGGATTCAGCAATCACCTTAAGATGAAGAGAGCTTTTCTCAGAAGATATAGCACATTGAATGAACAATATTTAATATCATCAAAAACTAATTACAGAAAAGTAACATGCAAATGCAAGTGCTTGTAACTGATATGTCGTAACATTTTTACAACTAGTAATGCTAGCTAGGTATATAACATTTTTACAAATTTTTTTAACAACTGACATGGTATATTGTGATTGAAACAACATATCACTATCAGACCTTGAATGCACAACTGACACCAATTCTATTATGTAGCAATCACAAAATACCATTGAAAAATTTTGTATGCCTAGACGGCTAGACTTATTATTAACAACTTCAATACATCACAAAAAGAAATTTGAATCTCCAAAAAGTTCCAAAAGCTTAAACTTACAGAAGCTTTAGGCTTGGATTGATCAATCATCTCAAGATCACATTCAGTTTCAGTGGCCATGTTCTGATTTTGAACGTGTGGTCTCTGTGATCCTGAACTTTCTCTTTGATGCTGCTTGCAAGGACGAACTTGGGGCCAAGGACTATTATCATCACTTGAGGAACTGTCAGCACTCTTGGACATCACAATCTTTGATGTATGATCTGCAAGTCTCCTATGACCAGCAGAGTTCACCAAATCATTGCTTGTAGAGGCTTGACCTCGAGAAGCATTGATGGCAGCAGAAGTTAACAGCTGGTCTAGACAATTATGTTTCAAATGCCCAAAATGCCTGCACAGAGAGCACACCATATCCAACCCCTCATACTCAACTCGCTGCCATATTTCTCCAATCTTTATATGACCTGGAAGTGGACGTGTTAGATCAACTCTAACACAAAACCTTGCAAACTTACACATCTTTCTTCCTTCAGTGATGGGGTCAATTTTCAGAAGGTTACCACCAATAGCTGCTGCAATTCTTAACAGAAAACTATAGTATTCTATTGGAAGTTCTGGTAACCGAACCCAAACATCTACTTGGGTGATAACAGTCTCTGAAGGCCTAAAGTTTGGCTTCCATGGCAACAAAGTGACACAGTAATTCGAGATCGATAAAGGGTACTTGTGAAGTACCATGTTATAATCCAAAAACTCTGAAATGTTCAACAAGAAGAAACCAAGCCCAAGATCAACGAGCTGGTAAGGTCCGTAAAGAGCCAATACGCGGACAAGGCGCGTGTAGAGATTATGATAACCTGTCTTTTTGCCATGGACATAGATGATAAGAGAGTACCGGAATCGATCAATGATTGGAGCCAACTCCGTGGGGTTAAGCTCAACCTCAATAGTTGTTGAGAACTTGTTTGCATCCATGTCATGATCATCACCTTCCTGGCTTTCACGGAGGTTGAGTTTAAGTGCACTCTCTGATTCATCAGAGGAAGAGATCATAGGCTTCTTGTTCTTTCCATTATTATTCCGAGCTCGTTCAGCATACTCATCATCAGTGGTCTCAGGGTGATGCACATAGTAGTGCCTGTTGGCCATCGGACTTTTTTCTGGAAAGAGAGATAGGTATAGATGTTCAGCTAAGTTATAAATTTCTAATCGGTTTTTCTGGAATGAAATATGAGATGTTCTTTTTTGAGATATGTAGATAGTAAGAAGAGAAAGGCAGGGTTTGAATTACAACATCATGTTAACAATTTTCCAAATTTTAGGTAACAGAACTCTTATTAAAATGATTACAAAAAAAAAAAACTCTTATTAAAATGAAATGATGACACCTAAAAGTTGAGGTTTAAAAAGTTTTTTTTTTAATTTTATTATTATTATTATTTTAGGATTTGAAACATAAATTTTAGACTTTATTTTATGCACAGAATATTATTGGCGATATTGTATTTGTTTTAAAAAATAGTTTTTTAAGAATTTCAAAAACATAAAATATAAAATGCCATAATTGTATTGGACTGATTCATCTATTTCAGCCCAAATAGTTGAAAAAGATTGCAATAGATGCAAATTAACACACCGAGTTTTTTACACGCCATTGGGTGTAACGTTGGTGACTAGTTTATTTATTTTAACCAATAATAATAATAATAATAATAATAAGAGAATAAATTCTATAAGGATGGGATATAAAACATGGGTATTACACCATCTAATAAATAATTGTCATATCAGCATTTTACTTAAAATTCAATACATTCCGCTATACCTAATAACATGTCAATATGAATGTTCAAATAGCATGTAAAACACTATGAACGTTTAGACCATCAATTATAAATTACCAATTCAAGCTTATTATTAAACAATAAATGTGTGGAACATGAACAAAAGCTAATAACAAAATTGATAAACAATCTAAACTAATTAAAATCACATCCATAGTAGAAATTAAATAGCAAAGATTAAGGGAAAAGACATGCTTCCCTCGGTGTAAAACCTCTCCGCTACCCTCCAAACGGTCAATAATTCACTAAAGAATGAAGTTAGGATACATGAACAATAAAAGACCCTCCAAGCCAGATTTACCCAGTGTACCTAAACCTTCTAAACTTCTTACTCCAACGAGATTGCGCCGAACTTTTGTCTTCTTTAGCTTACTAGATTCTGCTATAGCCCATAGTATCAACCAATAACTATTAGTCATTTCCTAACTGCTCCCCAAAGCACTAAATAGCCTTCTCACAAATATGGGTATGATGAGAAAATGATTTGGATAATAAACCTCTCAAGAATGTAACAATGGAGAGGGTGAGAGTAAAGGAATTTGAAGAGTCTCTATGAAAAAATTGTGGATGAGTCAATCTTGTTTTTCTTTAGAATTTCTTTCTCAAAATTCTCTTTGGAAACTCTTTACATTTCGTGGGCATAAGAGGTATTTATACTAGGGTGAGAAAGGAATGCGAAGAGTCAGTTTTTTCAAAACAAAGTTGGCTGGCGACTTGGCCTCGCGACTTAACTGAGTCGCGAGTTCAAGTCGCAAGCTAATTGAATGGCCAGTCTGGACTTTTTGTCCTGTAGTGTTACCACTGGCACGACGGTTCAGCTTCTCTGCATGCTTCACTTATGTGCATCTTCTGGTGGCTTACTAGTCGCGAGCCACCAGCGAGATCCAGTCGCGAGTCGCTGCTTCACTACACAGTCTTGAGCATTTCTTCATACTCTTTCACACACTACCCTTACATGATTCTCACCTAAATATAAGGTTTTTAAATGTTGAATTACAAGGAAATTTAGCACAGAATAAAATCAACAGAATGGTAGATTAAATTCAACCTTACACAATAAATTCTCAATTTTGTTGAATTTATATATGGATATTAGAATTGAATTAGTGTAATTGTGTTTATTTTTAAATATGTGATAAGTGATGTGGCACGTTGGGATTGAAGAGGTAAAACATGAGTTTTACCCCCACGTCCTTATAGAATTTAATCTCTAATAGTAAACCATACATGAGTTTTGAACGAAATGAAAAGGGGAAAGTTAGACTTTACATTTTAGGTCTAATTACTAAATGTTATATATATATATATATAGATAAAATAGAATTATACTTATGGGGTTTGCTCTTTAATAATTTTCTTTCATCATCATGTCAAGACACCCATTAATATTTTGGTATAAACGAAAATTTTAAATCCTAAATTTTTGACGTTAAAAGACTTACTATTTGATCTAATTGAAATCCACTAGTTAATGAGTTCCTTATATACGAATAAAAGTTCTGTGTCTGATTCTAAAATCTAATTAATTGTACAATACTATTGTTAATCTCTTGGCACTTGTGCCTTAACTTGAACTAACATAAGGCATTTTTTTAGTATTCTTAAAATAAATAGAAAAAATTGGTCAACATGAATCAGTGTGTTACTCGGAAAAAAGAAAGGATAATTTATTTATTTATTTAAAATTTTAACACTAGATCGAGAAGATCCCATGTTCCATTCTACGATTTGGCATGGTATATGAAATGAAGTTGAACTGCAATCATATTTCAGTTAAAAAATTTTGAAACGCCTTTATTTCTTATAAAATTATATTTATCTCACTCTTTTTATGTCCTTAATTCCATGAGCATCCAATGATATAGGTCCACTCTTTTACTTTGTAAGAGAAGGTGTCATTCGTTTGACCTATAGCTCATTGAGAACATGGGTTTTTAAACTAATACTTCTTTTTGCCTATAGCTTTTTAGTTTATTTAGTCATATATGTATAACTTTAGAAAAGAATCACAATGTTTTCACGAATAAGCTTTCAACAAAAAGCTCCGTCCAAATGGACGTATAATATTGTAAAAATGTAACCATTTAGGCCATTATATGGTAAATTATAAGGGTTGAATTGAATAGTTAATCTTATATTCTTTGTCTCCTATCTTTTCTTTATTTCTTTTGTAGATACGATAGAATATTTGAACCTATAGTATCCTCTCTATTATTATTCTTCACTATCAAGTTAATACATTAATGATCTTCTACAAAATATTTTACACTTGAGCTAAATAGAATACATTTTTATATCTTTTTAAAATTTTGAAAACTAATAACCCTCTTTTTCTATCTCCAACACTGACATTCTCTCCAACAATATCCCTTCTTGTTGACAATTTCATCACCGCATGACATTGCCTCATTCTCGACATCCTCCCATACAACTGCCTTCTTTACCTTTACAAATGATTCCATTGTCGTATGACATTGTTTCTCTAAATATTTTTCACTCACCATTTTTATTGAGACAAACCACAAAATTTCATCAGCTGATAGATGATCTACACGAAGTTAGAAATCTCATCATAGAAAGTTCTTGCTTACATGCCTCATGCACCTCACATTGTCTAGCCATTGGTGCTACCGCAACTTCAATGTCGTCTGGCCACCATTTGGTCACCATCAACGTGCCTCAAATTCTCAAGCATTCTATGTGTTTATTACAAAATTTTAAGAGAAAAATAAAATTTAATTAAAAAAGAAAGAAAGAAAATCGTTCCTAAAGTAATAGGCAAAGTTGGAAATAGAAAAGAGCTATAAGGCCTTCAAGAACCTTTTGGGTTCATCATGTAAAACTCCTCTTGAACCACCTCTAGAAGCATAAGAAAGATCACTCCCTCGATCCTCATCAACTTTCCCACCCAAAATTGACAAAATCTACAATAAATTCTTCATCCAAAAACCATCAGTCTACCCTCTCCTACCTTAACTCTCCAAAACCCCATGACCCCAAAAGCTCTCCTCCCTCTTTTAAACCATGCTGGCTCCTCCTTTCCTTTCCACCTGCAAATGGCTCTCCAGCCCTTTTCACCTATCCCTCCTCAACCCTTCTCTCAGTTCATCTCATATACAGAGCAATTTTCTATTATCTCATCACCCTCTTTTTAACTCTTCTACATGATCCAACAGCTGGATTTAATAACTAAATGTAACAAATAAAAGCCAAACAAAGAGAAACGAAAAGGGAATAAACAAAAGAGAGATTCTAGTGCCAAACCTACTTTTAGCCCGATTGGCATCTACTTCTTCCCTGTATCATGGATTCGACCCGTTGTTCCGATCTCTTTCAGGAAAGAAAGAAAGAAAGAAAGAAAGATTCTAGTAATATTCCATGAAATAAAAAATTAAAAAAAAGAAAAAGAAAAAAAAGAAACTTATACTCAAAATCAAAGATAAATAGGTTATAGATCATATGGTTCGGTGAAAAACCGAAAATCATATGTTTTAGTGATATTTACCTCTTTCGGTCAGATTTAGATCTGAAGATTGAATTCCCTAATAATTTATCATTAGGGAAAAAAAAAAGGAATTGACATGTGGGAATTCGCAAAGCAAACCATACCATCATCTAGTAAAGAATTAATAATAAGGAATGATAAACAAATTATCAACCATGAAGCTTGTAGTACTAATGACAATAAGCATAAACTTAGAGAATTCACATGTCGTTTAACCTAAACCAATACAAAGAAAAAGTGGAGTGAAGCATACCACGAGATTGCATATAAGATGAGCAAAGAGCATAAGCCTCCCCGGGCACTTCAACAAGTACACTCAGAAGCGTAAACTGTATAAAACCCGCAAAAGTCAAGTCAAGAACAAAGTTATTAGTGATATGTGGGAGGTGAGAGAACACAAACTATACATATATATACTAGTCAATATGCTTGGAAGTTTTGAGTTCAACATGCTTACCTAAGTCTCTTTCTATGCACGCATATGTTGGACAATTATCTGAAAACAAAGATTGAACAAAACAGACTGAGACACAGAATTTTTTTCGATACAAACGAATCAGACAGAGATTTTTAGACCATAGAGGATTTAGACCTTGAGGTATATTTCTTTCATCTATAGTGTCTCGCCTTTTGTATAGATACAAATGCAGAAATTTCCTTGTAATAAGTCCTGTAGAGTTTTCTTGCACGGAAAGGAAAAACATTTTTCGTAGAAAGGTAAAGGGAGGAAAATTCAACGATGGGGGGCTGAATGATTGAATTGACACTTGAGGGTCACCGCTAAGTTAACAGAACATGTACCATTTTAGAGGAATGACAGGCTCTATCTGGGAATACGATAACGATGCATTTGAAAATAGTTTTTCTTTTGGTTTTACATAGGATAGAGACAACTTTTATATTTTTATATTTGTTTCCACGAGACCAAGCTACACTTCACTCTTTCCTCCTTGGCTTAAAACACAATTCAAACAAAGATTCTGTATCTCTTACTAGCATCTTATTTAAATACTCTTAGTTGTTATTAAATAAAAATAAACCTCAAACAAGTTAAAGGAAAACAACTCTACCAACCAAACAAACTCTTGCAAAAATTCTCAAAAAAAAAAAAATACTTACAAAATTACAACTCATAAAAATTTCAGAAGGAAAAGAAACACTTCCATTGAACACCAAAGATTTTCCTCCCTTACAATATCCTCGGATGTAGTTTTAGCAGTGTAGATTCTACTTGTCCTCTTTGGAGCATCTTCAGCAGATTAGCCAAATTTTTATACTGTTTGGACAATAAACAGTGACATTTAGCTTTTAACTATCAACTTTTTTAAATACAATTTCTAACAGATTTTCTATCTCATTCTCTATCTCATTTAAATATTATTTCTTCATTCATTTTTTATTCTTTTTTTAACAACTACACATCTTCTAATATTTTTTTTATTTAAGACCTAATTATTATAATAGATAAAAACATTTAAAGAATGTACAGTAGCCCATTATATTTGATAAGCTACTGTTCATGAGCTAAAAAAAATTCAGGGTTTAAAGAATCTATTGGAGATCATTTTTTTGGTCTCATTCTCTATTATAGAAAATATTTTGCTTTTAGCTACACCATTTGAGATGCTATTATATGGATCCGTAGTAAAAGAAAAAATGCCACACGACACTAATTTATTTATTTTTTGTGTAAAGGCCTACACAGTAAATAACTTTTTAATTACGGGTCCTTGGCCCCATGCTACAACTAGTTAAGTTTAATGATTAAGTAATGCTACCAAAGCAACTATTTATCAATAAATTTCATAGTTTTATAAAGTAAAATTGGTGGGTTTATCAATATTGATCATATTTAATTATTTCACCAATAATGAAATTTGTTGTGAAATTTATTTAAGTATCAGTTGTGTCTATTACTTCACATTTTCATTTTGCTACATGTCATTATTTTGTTAGACAAACTAAACACGTGTAACATGATTATGTGGTACTTAGAGCACTCACGTCAATGGGTGTGGGTATATGATAGAAAAATGTGTGAAATTGATACATTTTTACTCAAAAACTCTCCATATTAGTATATCTATAATACTGTAGATCTACATTTTTTTTTCTATAGTAACCATACAAATATACACAGCTATTATAGCTTTGTATCTAAATATTTTATTAATTTCTCATTTCATCTCTCCATCTTCTTCTCTTCTATTCTTCACTACCTTGTGTCTCACACATAAACTTAACCACCACCAAACAGCCACCACCACCACAAGTCACAACCCATTACAAAATTTTATCATCTTATCGCCAAACCCAATTAACCCATCAATTGAAAAACCCAAACCAAACTCAACAACGGATGTCTGCATTTGAGATGTTTGTTGATGACTACTTTTGCTAAAAGTCCTGCAAATCCATAGAAAACAAGGACCAATTCCTTTTGGGGCCGCTATTTTTATTTGTATAAGTGATGGCACGAGCTTGAGTTATTGCAAGTTCTTTTTTGTCCAGTACCACTAGCCTTATCGAAGTAAGTATGTGAGAGACCGTGTCCGTTTAGGAACAACTTATTTAGCATTTTGCTAAAAATGTTTTGTTGAAAATGTGCTAAAATATACTTGTACCTTGAAAAAATTTTAAAAAGTGAAAAAAAAAATACGGAAAAAAGTGAAGTTTTAAAAAGCTGTACAAAAAAACTAAAAATTAAAAGCTAAAAGCTAAAAGCTAAAACTAATGCCAAATAGGTTCTTAGTCTGCCAACTTCTTGTTGGAAGAAACTCATGTGAATTGGTGGGGTCGTGTTGGTGCCCCTCATGATGATGGTTTGACTGACCATATTTCCCCTATAAATTTAGGGTTTTACATGAAGTTATCATTTATTTTATTTAAATAAGAAAAATAAGAAAATTCATGATGAAAGAAATAAAATACTTCATTGATTAGTGGAGGGTAAGAGGCATTAGAGATTTAGTGTTGTAAGACATAAGACATAAATAGTAATTTTTAAATTGTTTTAAGTTTAAAAATATGACCTGCTATTTTGAGTTTCAAATATCAACAGAAGACCGATTTGCTTTGGAATAAAAAGTGTCATGATACGTAATGGGACATCACATTTCATTTTTTGTGAAATACTTTTATTTCTGTGGTTAAATTTTCTATTTTTTCAAGAATGCATAATATTATTTTGTATGGGCTAAAATCCGAAGGCCCAAAAAGATGTTGGGCCGGGACCCAAATCCACAACAATTAATTTATTGAGGTGAATTTTTGAACAAACAATTAAACTTGAAACAGTAATTTCTCATGAAAGATTGATAATAAACAGCATATGGGATTAAAAATAGTAATAAGGCAAGTTTTGCTTTATTTCTTCTTCCTCAGAATGACTAAGGAGCCTTTACAATTAGTAAAATACAAGATTAGATTTTTGTTTACTGTATTCTCTCTTTTCACTCTTTTTTTGGGGATCCAATCTTTGTACAAGGAGGATCTTTTCCTTTTTGTAGTCCCACTATTTCAATCTTAGCCCTCCACTTAGATGACGGATGGTCTTTTTCCTAGATATTTGTCCCATTCTATGCTTGTAGACATTCCTTGAACTCTTCTTTCATTTACTTTCTAGTTTTTTTCTATGATATTAGTAAAGTGAGGGAGAGGAAAAAGGTCAGTGTTGGTGCGAGATGAAATACAAAACGGAGGGAAATGGCAAAAGAAAATGTTTGTCTCATTGAAAAAATGTTGAGGACAGTTTGGTAATTCTGCTTAGTTCAAACTGGCCATGTCACTATATCATTAGCAATAACTAGGCAAAGCAAAAAAGAAAGCCTTTCGATGAAAATTTCAATTTCCATTCAAATGGGACCCACACTAACAACCTCATAAACTATCTATAAATCATACACTTAAAAGAAAAAAGAGTTACATTTTTCATTTTTTTGGGACTGTCCTCTATTTATTATCAATTTTATTATAAATCTATATAGATGGCATTGTTCAATGAACCCAATCAACTAGAAAAGTTAGTTTGAACGGAAGACACTATTATAAGTCATAAAAATATTACAATTTGAGTACTGGTAGTTTTGGTCAAGTGGCACTGCCCCTAAGATTAAAGGTAAGAGGAATAGATGCTATCGAAAAGTTAGGAGGGACGAATTATAGGGGCAACAACATATGTGGGGGATGGTAAAGCTTGAAGTTGGTTTTTTTGTCTATATCTACCAAGATTAACAATGCCATTATAATTCAAAAATTGACAAATGCAATTATACGAGAGGTGGAAATATTGCTGAGATGTATCAAAAAAAAAAAATTTGCTGAGAGAAGAATAAGAAACAAATTAGGAAGGGACCAGGAAGGAGTACTTGTTGCACAATTTAGTACTTCCAAGCCTCATGATAATATCTATCTTATATTTGATTGGCACAACTATCAATGTCATGGTCAATTTTGTTTTTGGTCAATTACTTCCATTGTTAGATAAACAAGGAAAAAATCTAAAATATTATACTTGGTTGGTAAGTGGCATGGGAATCAAATGTGTGCTAGTATGAATCAGTTGGCTATGGTATTAACAAAGAGAAATTTAACCAATGTTTCTAAGAATTGTAATTTCCTTCTCAAAAAAAAAAAAAAAAAAAAAAAAAAAAGAGCTGTAATTTATACTAGTCCATCATTACCCGATTGAAATTTCTGGTCTTCCATAAGATATTTATATTTATATTTAAAAAAATAGTGTATAACATAGCTTAGCCTTTCAGGCAATGATGATTATTGAACTTCAAAAACGGCTTTATGATATAATAAATTAGTGACTTGAAGCCTTGAAGGTAACCCATATATATTTTGTATGTTTCAAAATATATGATCCTGTAGCAAATTTTTGTGATATCTGGAAATTTTATCTGCAAGACTAAATCTAGGAAATGGACCCTCTAAGCCATGATAATTAC
>NW_027069820.1:59230-175307 GCF_002906115.3 Quercus suber
GAGAAGGGGGGAAGCCTATTCTCTTGAATCCACGCCGAGGATACCTTGTCCTCGGCCTGACAAGAGTGATTTCAGGGAGTGGCTAACCCCAAAGTAAGCTGTCACTCTCGCATTTAATGCACTCAACTAACCCCCCTGGCCGCATTAATGGAGAGGTAACCCCTTGGCAGGATAACGTTGGTCAGAGTGAGCCACTTGAGTATCGATAAAGTCTCTGATGGGATGGACGACCAGAGAAAAAGGCGAATAGACAATCAACAGATGGAAGCAAAAGATAGGAAGATTAAAACTATAAAAGAAGGGCTAGTAAAGCCAAAAGGGGGGGGGGGAAAGAGAAAGGTCTTCTCGGCCACAGGCCGAGGAGCATTCCCTCATTTGTAAGAAAACACTTAGCCATTTTTAAAAAGAAGTTTGGGCATGGTGATCAACGGCCAGCACCTAAGCCTGTCAGCCCACTCTCTATAAATGTATTGTTTGGGCTTGTTGGGCTGAAAACCCAACACTCAATTCAAATTGAGTCCTTACAGGTCTAAATTACACTTTGGTGTAACTCTTTAAAGTTACACATTTTTTGAACTGTTGGATTTAAGTAGTTCTAACGATTAAAAAAAGACCATTATTATTACAAATATTCTTATTAGGATCTCATTAATTACCCTTATTTATTACATTTTAAACCTATCTCTAAACCCAAAAATGTTTAACGTCTGACTCTCTTTCTACGTTTATCTCTCTCTTTGTTTCTCTCTCTCTCTGTCTTCTCCACCATTGCTCCTCCATCATTGTTCCACCTTTACAGGTTGCCAGCGAAAGAAAAAAAAAAAAAAAAAAAAAACCCAAACTGTATAAGAAACCAAGCCGAGTAAAAGACCAAGCCCAATATCAAATTTGATAATCTATGCATTGGAAGGGAATAAGAAAAAGAAACCAAAGGATACCAAATTGATCAAATATATGGGACGGTGAGGGTCTTGACTTTCCCTGATTTTAATAATTCCAATTCATTCAAAGTTTCAATCTCAAAGGAAAGAGAGAAAATCTTATTAAAGTGGTAGTGTATTTTAGATGTAGATTATGGTATTAAAAGATGCTTACCTTTCTTTTTCTTTTTGGGATAAATCATGCTCACCTTTGTACTTCAGCAAAGGATTCATGGATTGTTGTTGAAATTTTAGAGGGATCACAGCCTTTTGATTTGTTTGGGAATTATGTTTCTATAAGCTCTTATTATTCATGTACTTAGGAACCATTGTCAAGGCTCATTCTTTCATTTCCAGCATATGTGTATACTTGTCTATTGTCTTGTTAAATTTTAACCTTTTATTTTCTAATAAAATAATCAAAGTAAGTTTTTGGGATAATTACAGTAAACCCACCTGAGGTTTGGCCCATTTTCACTTTGCCTACCCGTGGTTCAAAACTTATCACTTTGCTCACCTGAACTTCAATCCGTTACTCCCCCGTTGCCCACCTCACCCCCAAACGTTAGACAAACACGTTTTAATTCCAAATTAGAACATATCACGGATCAAACAACACAAACTCACTCTCTTCTCACTCTCTTTCCCTCGCGAGCCCTAGGAACACGAAAATCCCTGTAACTGAGCTGGGGTTTTGATTTTCCTGATCGTGGTTTCGTGGGTGAGGTTCTGACTTTGGGTTGTCTTGAGGCATTGAATATTCGAAGATAGATCATCACCAGGTATGACATTTCTGCTTTATGGTTCTGAGCTGGGGTTTCAAGTTGTTGATGGTAGCTTTGATTCATAGGAAGTTGGTAATAGATGTCTTCTTCGAGTGGAAATTACTCAGGTTCAAGTGGGCATATGTGTACATATGAGACTTGTGTGTTGAGAACAAGTCTGACAGTGGATAATTTTGGGAATCAGTTGGCTGAAGAAAGAGCAGATGTACTGTTGTGGACTGACGACAACGATACGCCTTACTACAAGGACTACGTAGTAATGATAAAAAAACAAGGGTAATGAAACACATCTGCTTTCCATTGATCTACACTCTAGATTAGATGCCTCAATTGATCGATGCCATTTTAAACGGCGTGAAGTATTCAAATTGAGTGACTCAGACAACAATCTTGCCGGAGCCAATATTGCAGCTCCATTGCTTGATCAACAACCTTCTGGGGCATCCAACGAGTCCAAGTCAAAGAAGACAACAGCAGTCATTGCCATTGAAGTGTTTTGGCTTATTAGTCGTGCTCACTCTAGTTTGTTGCATGGTTCTCTGTATACTGAAGAAGACCAAGCACTGTGGTTCTTACCATCCACTAGCAAAGTGTGGCGGTGGTCTAGGCCAGATCCCTACAAAAGAGACTTCTCAAGGAGAACAGCTTCATCACTGCCTGAGAACTATGCCGCTATCAGACTAGATGAAATCAAAACAGCAACCAACAACTTCAATGAAGATCTAATTATCGGTGTAGGTGGCTTTGGAAATGTTTATAAGGTCTGATTGAGCAAGGTAATGTATAATACCATGATTATCTTTTTATTTTTTAGTTTTATTTTTTTCTTGAATTTTTCCTAATTGCAATAAACCGGGATTTATAACTGCATATAATTAAGATAGTGATACTATCTTAGGACAAGTCTTTGCATCTTATAGTTCCAAAATATTATAGAAACTAGACATAGGTCATAAATATTTTGTTTACACACAATAATATAAGAGTGTGTTAGCTAGAGTTAGTGCAAGTTTTATTAAATAAAACTTACAAACTGATATGTCCTTATAGTTATTGAAATCCCATCAATCACATTCATTATCATATTTATTGTTTTAAACACATAATAAAACAATATTTCGTCCTCCAGGTAATATGATGGTGGCAATCAAGCGCATGAAACAAGAGTCCGACAAGGTGCTCTTGAGTTTATGACAGAGATCAAAATGCTTTCTCAGCTTCGTCATGTGCACCTTGTGTCTCTCATTGGTTATTGTGAGATGAGGTGAGATGATACTTGTTTATGAGTACATGACAAATGGTACCCTACGGCACCACCTCTATGACACACCTAATGATCCCCTCACTTGGAAACAAAGGCTCCAAATATGCATAGGAGCAGCACGTGGTTTGCACTACCTCCACACATGTACAAAGCATCCTATTATCCACCGTGATGTTAAGACAACAAATATTCTACTAGACGAGAAATGGGTGTCCAAGGTGTCGGATTTCGGATTGTCCAAAATGGGTTTGGATAACACTGCTGTTAGTACCCTAGAAAAGGGACATTGGGGTATTGATCCAGATTATGCAAGACGCCAGCAATTGACTGAGAAATCTGATGTATACTCATTTGTGTAGTGTGTTTGAAGTGTTGTGTGCTCGGAAGGCACTAAATCCAAAACTCCAAGAAGAGCAGCGAAATTTGGCTAGTTGGCTAAAAAATGCATTGATAGAGGGCAACAATAAGCAAGATCATTGATCCTTATTTGATGAATAAGATAGTGCCAGAGTGTTTAAAGGTATACATGGAACTTGCAGAAAGTTGTATATGTGATCATGGAATCCAACGGCCCACAATGAATGATGTGATGGAAAAGCTAGAGTCGCATTAGAGCTCCAAGAGCAAGAAGAAGCGACCAAGATATTGATTCAGAAGTGGTATCATTCCATGTTGCCACTGCCAATGGAGCTCCTTGGTACAACAATTTTACCATGGACAGGTGTTGGAGTCGAATAGTGGAACTGAGTTAAGTACGATCAATACTGGATTAAGTTACCCTAGTCTTGATTCTATATTATTAGTATCACAATGAAGATGTCTCCTCAAGTACTAAAAATAGTAGTTCTTAAGTTTGTAATTATTGTTGTGTCTTTCTATAGTGAATAACTATAATATGGTTGATTATTGACTTATTGTTCTAGTTAAAAATAAAATAATATGAAGTCAAAAAAATTTCCTATTACTTTTTTTTTGTAACAGTAGATTACCAAAGATTTTTCTCCAAATGAGTTGAAAATTAAGATTGGGGACTATTAATTGACTTGTGGCTTTAGTGAAAAAAGAAAAAAAAAAACATCTACATTTATTTACTAACATTTTTAATTAAATAAATTATAAAACAACCAATTAAGTAAATGATTCAAATATGTAAAGTAATTTCTTTGATGTTAAATATTTGTTATGTTCTATAATGAAGGTAGTATAACCTTTAATTTTGAAAAACTTGAGAATTTGACTAGCACATATAAGTGTCGTTTAACATGTAAATTACTAATATATTATATATATATATAATACCAAACACACCATTTTACTTTTGAGTTAGCTAACGTGCTTTTTAGGCTACAAAATTGAACCAAAGAGGCACATAATTGTCTATCTATTTATATATTTAGAGACTTTTCTGCAAGGAAAAACCAAACCGTGACCACAATAACGGGGCATGGTTCATAGATGAGACATTTCAATGTGTCAAGACCATCATGAGACAAAATGAAAGGATGAGAAACATATGAGTGGCAAGAGCCAAGACTTTTCAATGGGACTTAAAAAAAATACTTTCAATGGGACAAAGAACCTGGACCCACAATCTTGGAGACTTTGCAGGAGACAAGAACCTGGACCATATCCACTATCATGGACTACGCATAATAACTTGTACTCTCTACTAGTTCAAGAAGAACCTCTCAATACTTTTCCAATGGGCCGTAGCTTTTTGTATCCATCTTGACATGTGATGTGCGGTCACAGATTCGTAGATCTATCGAGGGAAAAATAGTGTATTTTATGAGTGTGTGTAAACTGGAGTATATTAGGGTGTGTATAATAAAACATCACCCATCATGAACACAAATGTGAAAGAGTATGGAGATTGTTAAATACAAAATGATCAGAGCCTAAATCAATATATCAATAAATGTGATTAATGTCAAACCAATAATATAATAAATAAATAACTAGTTTCCTTTTTATTAGAGAAATTTCATAAGCACAATAAAATCTCACAATATCTTACAATAATCTTATTTTGAACTGTTGTGAGTTTGGGTATAATTTTATTATTTTAACATACAGTAAATTAACATCTCAACTGTTGAGAACATAATGTGAGATTTCTTATAATGTGAGTAGATTAAATAGTCTTACATGAGATTGTGACCATAGATTACCAAAGATTTTTCACTAAATGAGTTGAAATTAAGATTGGGGACAATTAATTGACTTGTGCTTTAGTGAAAAGAAAAAAAAAAAAAAAAAAAAAAAGACATCTACATTTATTACTAACATTTTTAATTAAATAAATTATAAAACACAATTAAGTAAATGATTCAAATATGTACAGTAATTTCTTGATGTTAATATTTGTATGGTATAAAATACCAAACACACCATTTTACTTTTTGAGTTAGCTAACGTGCTTTTTAGGCTACAAAATTGAACCAAAGGCACATAATTGATAATTATCTATCTATTTAATATTCAGAGAATTTCTGCAAGAGAAAAACCAAACCGTGACCACAATAACAAGGCATGGTTCATAGATGAGACATTTGAATGTGTCAAGACCATCATGAGACAAAATGAAAGGATGAGAAACATATGAGTGGCAAGAGCCAAGACTTTTCATGGGACTTAAAAAAAAAATACTTTCAATGGGACAAAGAACCTGGATCGACAATCTTGGAGACTTTTGCAGGAGACAAGAACCTGGACCACATCCACTATCATGGACTACGCATAATAACTTGTACTCTCTCTACTAGTTCCAAGAAAGCTCTCAATACTTTTCCAATGGCCGTAGCCTTTTTGTATCCATCTTGACATGTGATGTGCGTCACAGATTCATAGATCTATCGAGGGAAAAATAGTATTATTTATGAGTGTGTGTAAACTGGAGTATATTAGGGTGTGTATAATAAACATCACCCATCATGAACACAAATGTGAAAGAGTATGGAGATTGTTCAATACAAAATGATCAGAGCCTAAATCAATATATGAATAAATGTGATTAATGTCAAATCAATAATATAATAAATAAATAACTAGTTTTCCTTTTTATTAGAGAAATTTCATAAACACAATAAAATCTCACAATATCTTTACAATAATCTTATTTTGAACTGTTGTGAGTTTGGGGTATAATTTTATTATATTTAACATACAGTAAATTAACATCTCAACTTGTTGAGAACATAATCTGAGATTTCTTATTATAATAGTAGAACTCTTACATGAGAATGTGACCATAGATTACCAAAGATTTTTCACTAAATGAGTTGAAATTAAGATTGGGGACAATTAATTGAATTGTGGCTTTAGTGAAAAAAGAAAAAAAAAAGACATCTACATTTATTTACTAACATTTTTAATTAAATAAATTATAAAACAACAATTAAGTAAATGATTAAATATGTACAGTAATTCTTTGATGTTTAATATTTGTTATGGTATAAAATACCAAACACACCATTTTACTTTTGAGTTAGCTAACGTGCTTTTTAGGCTACAAAATTGAACCAAAGAGGCACATAATTGATAATTATCTATCTATTTATATATTCAGAGAATTTTCTGCAAGGAAAAACCAAACCGTGACCACAATAACAAGGCATGTTCATAGATGAGACATTTGAATGCGTCAAGACCATCATGAGACAAAATGAAAGGATGAGAAACATATGAGTGGCAAGAGCCAAGACTTTTCAATGGGACTTAAAAAAAAAATACTTTCAATGGGACAAAGAACCTGGATCGACAATCTTGGAGACTTTTGCAGGAGACAAGAACCTGGACCACATCCACTATCATGGACTACGCATAATAACTTGTACTCTCTACTAGTTCCAAGAAGAAGCTCTCAATACTTTCCAATGGGCTGTAGCCTTTTTGTATCCATCTGACATGTGATGTGCGGTCACAGATTCGTAGATCTATCGAGGAAAAAATAGTGTATTTTATGAGTGTGTGTAAACTGGAGTATATTAGGTGTGTATAATAAACATCACCCATCATGAACACAAATGTGAAAGAGTATGAGATTGTTCAATACAAAATGATCAGAGCCTAAATCGATATATGAATAAATGTGATTAATGTCAAATCAATAATATAATAAATAAATAACTAGTTTTTTTATTAAGAAATTTCATATAACACAATAAAATCTCACAATATCTTTACAATAATCTTATTTTGAACTGTTGTGAGTTTGGGGTATAATTTTATTATATTTAACATACAGTAAATTAACATCTCAACTTGTTGAAAACATAATGTGAGTTTTTTTTTTTTTTTTTAACATTAGAACTCTTTACATGAGATTGTAACCATAGATTACCAAAGATTTTTCTCTAAATGAGTTGAAATTAAGATTGGGGGACAATTATTGACTTGTGGCATTAGTGAAAAAAGAAAAAAAAAAAAAACGAAGACATCTACATTTATTACTAACATTTTAATTAAATAAATATAAAACAACAATTAAATAAATGATTCAAATATGTACAATAATTTCTTTGATGTTTAATATTTGTTATGGTTCCTATATAACGAAGGTAGTATGGACCTTAATTTCGAAAAACCTGAGAATTTGACTAGCATTTATAAAAGTGTCGTTTAATATGTAAATTACTAACATATATATATATATATATATAATACCAAACACACCATTTTACTTTTTGAGTTAGCTAACGTGCTTTTAGGCTACAAAACTGAACCAAAGAGGCACATAATTGTCTATCTATTTATATATTCAGAGACTTTTCTGCAAGGAAAAACCAAACCGTGACCACAATAACAGGGCATGGTTCATAGATGAGACATTTGAATGCGTCAAGACCATCATGAGACAAAAGTAAGGATGAGAAACATATGAGTGGCAAGAGCCAAGACTTTTCAATGGGACTTAAAAAAAAAAAAAAAAAAAGACTTTCAATGGGACAAAGAACCTGAACCCACAATCTTGGAGACTTTTGTAGGAGACAAGAACCTGGACCACATCCACTATCGTGGACTACGCATAATAACTTGTACTCTCTACTAGTTCCAAGAAGAAGCTCTCAATACTTTTCCAATGGGCTGTAGCCTTTTTGCGTCCATCTTGACATGTGGGTGTGCGGTCACAGATTCATAGATCTATCGAGGGAAAAATAGTGTATTTTATGAGTGTGGTGTAAACTGGAGTATATTAGGGTGTGTATAATAAACATCACCCGTCATGAACACAAATGTGAAAGAGTATGGAGATTGTTAAATACAAAATGATCAGAGCCTAAATCAATATATGAATAAGTGTGATTAATGTCAAATCAATAATATAATAAATAAATAACTAGTTTTTCTTTTTATTAGAGAAATTTCATAAACACAATAAAATCTCACAATATCTTTACAATAATCTTATTTTGAACTGTTGTGAGTTTGGGGTATAATTTTATTATATTTTAACATACAGTAAATTAACATCTCAACTTGTTGAAAAACATAATGTGAGTTTTTTTTTTTTTTTTAACAGTAGAAACTCTTTACATGAGATTGTGACCATAGATTACCAAAGATTTTTCTCTAAATGAGTTGAAATTAAGATTGGGGGACAATTAATGACTTGTGGCTTTAGTGAAAAAAGAAAAAAAAAAAAAAAAAAAAGACATCTACATTTATTTTACTAACATTTTTAATTAAATAAATATAAAAACAACAATAAATAAATGATTCAAATATGTACAGTAATTTCTTTGATGTTTAATATTGTTATGGTATAAAATACCAAACCACACCATTTTACTTTTTGAGTTAGCTAACGTGCTTTTTAGGCTACAAAATTGAACCAAAGAGGCACATAATTGATAATTATCTATCTATTTATATATTCAGAGAATTTTCTGCAAGGAAAACAAAAACCGTGACCACAATAACAGGGCATGGTTCATAGATGAGACATTTGAATTGCGTCAAGACCATCATGAGACAAAATGAAAGGATGAGAAACATATGAGTGGCAAGAGCCAAGACTTTTCAATGGGACTTAAAAAAAAATACTTTCAATGGGACAAAGAACCTGGATCGACAATCTTGGAGACTTTTGCAGGAGACAAGAACCTGGACCACATCCACTATCATGGACTACGCATAATAACTTGTACTCTCTACTAGTTCCAAGAAGAAGCTCTCAATACTTTTCCAATGGGTTGTAGCCTTTTGTATCCATCTTGACATGTGATGTGCGGTCACAGATTCGTAGATCTATCGAGGGAAAAATAGTGTATTTTATGAGTGTGTGTAACTGGAGTATATTAGGGTGTGTATAATAAACATCACCCATCATGAACACAAATGTGAAAGAGTATGGAGATTGTTCAATACAAAATGATCAGAGCCTAAATCAATATATGAATAAATGTGATTAATGTCAAATCAATAATATAATAAATAAATAACTAGTTTTTTTTTATTAAAGAAATTTCATAAACACAATAAAATCTCACAATATCTTTACAATAATCTTATTTTGAACTGTTGTGAGTTTGGGTATAATTTTATTATATTTTAACATACAGTAAATTAACATCTCAACTTGTTGAAAACATAATGTGAGTTTTTTTTTTTTTTTTTAACATTAGAACTCTTTACATGAGATTGTAACCATAGATTACCAAAGATTTTTCTCTAAATGAGTTGAAATTAAGATTGGGGGACAATTAATTGACTTGTGGCATTAGTGAAAAAAGAAAAAAAAAAAAAAACGAAGACATCTACATTTATTTACTAACATTTTAATTAAATAAATTATAAAACAACAATTAAATAAATGATTCAAATATGTACAATAATTTCTTTGATGTTTAATATTTGTTAGTTTCCTATATAACGAAGTAGTATGGACCTTTAATTTCGAAAAACCTGAGAATTTGACTAGCATTTATAAAAGTGTCGTTTAATATGTAAATTACTAACATATATATATATATATATATAATACCAAACACACCATTTTACTTTTTGAGTTAGCTAACGTGCTTTTTAGGCTACAAAACTGAACCAAAGAGGCACATAATTGTCTATCTATTTATATATTCAGAGACTTTTCTGCAAGGAAAAACCAAACCGTGACCACAATAACAGGGCATGGTTCATAGATGAGACATTTGAATGCGTCAAGACCATCATGAGACAAAAGTAAGGGATGAGAAACATATGAGTGGCAAGAGCCAAGACTTTTCAATGGGACTTAAAAAAAAAAAAAAAAAGACTTTCAATGGGACAAAGAACCTGAACCCACAATCTTGGAGACTTTTGTAGGAGACAAGAACCTGGACCACATCCACTATCGTGGACTACGCATAATAACTTGTACTCTCTACTAGTTCCAAGAAGAAGCTCTCAATACTTTTCCATGGGCTGTAGCCTTTTTGCGTCCATCTTGACATGTGGTGTGCGGTCACAGATTCATAGATCTATCGAGGGAAAAATAGTGTATTTTATGAGTGTGTGTAAACTGGAGTATATTAGGGTGTGTATAATAAACATCACCCGTCATGAACACAAATGTGAAAGAGTATGGAGATTGTTAAATACAAAATGATCAGAGCCTAAATCAATATATGAATAAGTGTGATTAATGTCAAATCAATAATATAATAAATAAATAACTAGTTTTCTTTTTATTAGAGAAATTTCATAAACACAATAAAATCTCACAATATCTTTACAATAATCTTATTTTGAACTGTTGTGAGTTTGGGGTATAATTTTATTATATTTTAACATACAGTAAATTAACATCTCAACTTGTTGAAAACATAATGTGAGTTTTTTTTTTTTTTTTAACAGTAGAACTCTTTACATGAGATTGTGACCATAGATTACCAAAGATTTTTCTCTAAATGAGTTGAAATTAAGATTGGGGGACAATTAATTGACTTGTGGCTTTAGTGAAAAAAGAAAAAAAAAAAAAAAAAAAAAAGACATCTACATTTATTTACTAACATTTTTAATTAAATAAATTATAAAACAACAATTAAATAAATGATTCAAATATGTACAGTAATTTCTTTGATGTTTAATATTTGTTATGGTATAAAATACCAAACACACCATTTTACTTTTTGAGTTAGCTAACGTGCTTTTAGGCTACAAAATTGAACCAAAGAGGCACATAATTGATAATTATCTATCTATTTTATATATTCAGAGAATTTTCTGCAAGGAAAAACCAAACCGTGACCACAATAACAGGGCATGGTTCATAGATGAGACATTTGAATGCGTCAAGACCATCATGAGACAAAATGAAAGGATGAGAAACATATGAGTGGCAAGAGCCAAGACTTTTCAATGGGACTTAAAAAAAATACTTTCAATGGGACAAAGAACCTGGATCGACAATCTTGGAGACTTTTGCAGGAGACAAGAACCTGGACCACATCCACTATCATGGACTACGCATAATAACTTGTACTCTCTACTAGTTCCAAGAAGAAGCTCTCAATACTTTTCCAATGGGCTGTAGCCTTTTTGTATCCATCTTGACATGTGATGTGCGGTCACAGATTCGTAGATCTATCGAGGGAAAATAGTGTATTTTATGAGTGTGTGTAAACTGGAGTATATTAGGGTGTGTATAATAAACATCACCCATCATGAACACAATGTGAAAGAGTAGAGATTGTTAAATACAAATGATCAGAGCCTAAATCAATATATGAATAAATGTGATTAATGTCAAATCAATAATATAATAAATAAATAACTAGTTTTTTTTTTATTAGAGAAATTTCATAAACACAATAAAATCTCACAATATCTTTACAATAATCTTATTTTGAACTGTTGTTATGGGGTATAATTTTATTATATTTTAACATACAGTAAATTAACATCTCAACTTGTTGAAAACATAATGTGAGATTTTTTTTTTTTTTTTTTTTTTATAATAGTAGAACTCTTTACATGAGATTGTAACCATAGATTACCAAAGATTTTTCTCTAAATGAGTTGAAATTAAGATTGGGGGACAATTAATTGACTTGTGGCTTTAGTGAAAAAAAAAAAAAAAAAAAAAAAAAAAAGACATCTACATTTATTTACTAACATTTTTAATTAAATAATTATAAAACAACAATTAAGTAAATGATTCAAATATTTACAATAATTTCTTTGATGTTTAATATTTGTATGGTTCCTATATAACGAAGGTAGTATGAACCTTTAATTTCGAAAACTTGTGAATTTGACTAGCATTTATAAAAGTGTCATTTAATATGTAAATTACTAACATATATATATATATATATAAAATACCAAACACACCATTTTACTTTTTGAGTTAGCTAACGTGCTTTTTAGGCTACAAAACTGAACCAAAGAGGCACATAATTGTCTATCTATTTATATATTCAGAGACTTTTCTGCAAGGAAAAAACCAAACCATGACCACAATAACAGGGCATGGTTCATAGATGAGACATTTGAATGTGTCAAGACCATCATGAGACAAAAGGAAGGGATGAGAAAACATATGATGGCAAGAGCCAAGACTTTTCAATGGGACTTTAAAAAAAAAAAAAAAAAAAACTTGTACAATCATAAATGGGAGAAAGAACTTGGACCCACAATCTTGGAGACTTTTGTAGGTGACAAGAACCAGGACCACATCCACAATCATGGACTACGCATAATAACTTGTTCTCTCGACCAGTTCCAAGAAGAAGCTCTCTGTACTTTCCAATGGGCCGTAGCCTTTTTGTATCCGTCTTGACGTGTGGAGTGCGGTCATAGATTCATAAATCTATCAAGGGAAAAATAGTATATGCTTAGGCGCAGGAGATATCATCTCTCTATTAAGTATTAACTATTTGTTTCTCGTAGGGCTGTACATGAGTCGATTCAGATCAATTTTGAACTTAACCCGAAACCGACGAGCTCAAGTCAAGCGGAACATGATAGGACATGCAACTGACTACCAATTAACATGGTCGAGTTGGATTGGGCTTAGGCAAATGATTGGTTGATTCGGGAGAAACTAATTAGGAAGTGGTGGTGTGGCGATTTGAGTAGAGGAGAGCATGACATTGTCTAAACTGAGTAGAGAAGAGCACAATATCACTGGATCTGAGCTAAGAAGAGATTGACGTGGTCGAATTTGGCGAAATTTGTGCCAAACGTGGCCGAATCTTAGTGGAATTGTACCAAACATGGCTGGATCTTTGCGGATCTATGCCAAATTTGGTCGGATCTTAGCGGAAGAGGGTCAAATGTGGCCGGATCTAAGCGGAGGAGGCCTTATCATTGCCGGATCTGGGTGGATTCAACCTTAATTTGATGGGTTTCTTGGTCGGGTCGGGTGGGCTTGGGTATTAGAAGAGGAAACTGCCATACAACACGCCGGAGTCGATTTCAGAGGGTTGAGATCGACACTGACTGCCGGAGGTGTCGGATTGGGCTACGACACATCGGTTTGCAAGTTTGCTTGGATAGGCCCTGGCCTTCCTGTTTCTTGATGTGAAATGTTTCACATGACACTTGTATATTAGGTAGTATAAATACTATTACACACATTTTGTCACAACACATGATTATACACGCCTCTAATATCCATTGAAATCGTGAGTTACAATTTTAGTGCATTTTATGAGTGTGAAAGAGTATGGAGATTGTTAAATATGAAATGATCAAAGCCTAAATCAAAATATCAATAAATGTGATTAATGTCAAATCAATAATATAATAAATAAATAGCTAGTTTTTTTTTTTTTTTTTTTTTTGTTAGAGAAATTCATAAACACAACAAATCTCACAATATCTTTACAATAATCTTATTTTGAACTGTTTGTGAGTTTGGGGTATAATTTATTATATTTTAACATACGGTAAAATTAACATCTCAACTTGTTGAAAACATAATGTGAGATTTTTTTATTATAATAGTAGAACTCTTTACGTTACGTTTAAAAATAATGAACCAGAATAAATTTAGGTTGTTTCTCAAAAAAAAAAAATAGGTTTAATTATACATTTATTGCCTGTTTTGGTCCAGCTTTTTTAGCTATTTTAGATTTTATGTACAAATATTTAGTGGGTTCCAATTTGATCAATTGGTAAAATCTCTAGTGGTTTAATAAGAGATATGAGGATCAATCCCTGCCTACACCCAAAATCATTTAATGTCTTGGTCTGATGATAAACAGCAGATTCATTAGAAACAGACGTTATGGTTGAAACTCTATAAATAAAAAATAAAAATAAAAAAAAGTACAAATTTTTAAAACTCACTTTTTCTTCACTTTTTATAACTTTTTTTTCAATACAAACATACTTTGGCACACATTCAGTAAACAAAATAGCAAAAAGCTAAATAAAGTGGAACAAAATAGCAAAAAAGCTAAATAAAGTGGAACAAAATTAGTTACAACTTTGTTGTAGCCTAAGGCTATAATTTCCATTAAAAAAATTAATTTTTCTTCACTTTTTATAACTTTTTTTCAAAATACAAACATACTTTGGCACACATTCAGTAAACAAAAATAGAAAAAAGCTAAATAAACTGTGTTCGTGTAAAATAATCTGCAAGCGCACAGAATCATAACAAGTAGTAAAGTGTTTTTAGAAAACGAATGTCGAACCCACAGGGATTAACTATGTTATTGAATACCGAAATTTACTAAATTAAGTACTATTTGGAAAATCGAAAATAGATGGAACGTTCTACTATTTGAATTAAATTAAACTATTTAATAAAAATAAATCTATGAATAAAAAATTAACAAAGCGTAAAATCTAAAAGTGTAAAAATATGATAAGAATGGATCTAGAGCAGTTGATTTCACCTAACAAATCCCACACAATTTATTCTTCCTAATTATTAAATTCTAATAATCTCCCGTTGATGATTAAAAATTCCTTAAGTATTCAATATCTTCTCTCGAATAATATTAAAAATATCTTCAACTAACAATTCCATATCTCTATGTGAATTTAATTAATTGGAGACTCATTACGTACTTTGAATTTTTTGAAAAATCACACTAGTCGCGGTAAAGCATCTCTACTTTCGCTCAACTAATGGTGTTTAATTCTAGAACTAAAATAAACAAATCACCTCTCGGTCTCATTGTAATTCAATTGATCAAACCATAATTCGTAAAAAATAGTAAGCATTAAAGAATAAGAATTAAATACTCAATCATGGAAATATTAAAAATAAAATAATTCAGAATATAAATTGTGTGTTCATTGCTAGACTACATCAACGCTCTAGAAAATAAAATTTAGTTCATAATAAAACTGAAAAGAAAACAAATAAAACTTATGTCTTTCATCTGATGGTTGATCAACATGAAGCTCTCGCCTTTGCCCTCAGATCCTCCTCTTCAGAAAGACTCCTAAAAGAAAAAATATTCAATGTGGCAGCCCCCTTTTCCTCTCAGGTTTTCTCCCCCCTCTTTCTTTTTACCCTAAAGAGCCTTTAAATAGGTCAAGGAATCCTATTCCCTTTGGAGAAATCCCAGATTTTTAGGCTTCATTTAAACACTTTTAACGACGATTTTGGCCCATTTAACATCAGAATTCAGACTTTTGGTAAACTACAAAGTTGTAGCCCTTTAAGTTAACTTTCCAGCCCCAACTTGAATCATCTCGATTGATATCTGAGCCCAAAGTTATGCTGAAAATACTAACTGATGTGCAGGCTGGAATCCTAATCCGAATTGGACTTGGATTTTGTACAAAATTCCTTTGATTCCTTGCTCTTCTCATTCCTTCAAAGCACAAATGAATAGATAAATATAAATAAAAAAAATCAAATCAAATCAAAAGAAATAAAGGAAAACTAACAATTTTAATAAATAAGAGGATAATAAAAATCATGTAAAAATTACACTTATCAAATTGAAACAAAATTTAGCTAAAAGCTTGGTTGTAGCCTAAGACTATATCTTCCATTAAAAAAATTAACATAACTACATATTTTGAAAATTTAAATTGATCCTAAACGCACGCTTAATCCTCAACTTTTATCGCATATTTTATTATGGTATTCATCTTTTGAAATGTTTGTTTTTGTTGTTGATTCTCACTTCGATATGAGTAATACAATAGATATAACAAAAAGTTGCAATAATTTCTAATTTAAATTATGTGGCATGTTAATTTGAAAATATTGTAAAATTATCGTAACTTTTTTTTTTCCCGTCCATTGCATTCTATATGCATTGATCTTTTCACTGAAATAACACCAAGAAAACTGTTTTCATCATAGCTGTTCTTTTCTTTGGCCACCAAAGGCTAGACTAGCCTTTAATCAGTCATCCCATGGCTATATATTGATTTTTAATTTTCTAAAAATTTTGCAAGTATGAAGGATATAAGAAGAAGATGTAATTCAATAGTGGAATTTTCAAAATTCACCCCTAATAAAAAAGATATTGAGTAAAGTTGTAGATTTAGACTACAACCAATTTTGTAGCTAAATTTTGTCCATATAAAAAATAAGAAATAAAGTCAAAAGAATAATAACCAGAGTTTTAAATTTTACCAAATATTAAATAATCATGGTAAGATTGCATAGGACAGTTTTTGTTTAAGCCATGTAATTCAAAAATATTTAAAAAGATTTTTAAAAAGACAATAACATCTTATTACAGAAAATAATTAAACACTAAAAACATATTATACAAATTCCATATAAAAATAACTTTGACAAATTTAATATTTTTTATAAATAGTAAAATTTTACATTATAAATATTTTAGCATTTTCATGTAATATGAATGGCTAAAGAATATTAGATATAAAATAAAAAAAAATAATAAAAAAAACAAGTAAAATTAATGAGTAATTGAAACTTCTTGCTATAGTTTCTTTAACATACATATTCATATTTTTCTTAGAAAATAAGTTTCTTTAATATACATTTTCGAATTTTTTTTTTTTAAAAGTCGAGTAGAAACAAACTCAAAAATTATGAGTGTTTTCAATTAAAAAAATAATCGTCAAACCGTTGAAAAGAGATGAAAAAGATGACAAAAAGTAGAAGACACTCAACTGGCATAGAACATCCCAAAATGCCAAATTCCTAAATTTTCAAAACCCTAGATAGTGTATTTCTAGAGATTAGTGAAGTTGTGGGTTCTTAACTTAAAAAATGAATGAATTCATTTCCTAATCTATCTTAAATATTTGCATTGATATAGCATATTAAATATGCTAAAATAGATGTAGAAGCCTAAGTATAAAAAAAGCAATACAAGAACATGTATACAAGGGTTGTGTGGTTCAGCCTTACGGCCAACGTACACGGAGAAAACTCTTAACGGTTACATCTTTAATATATGAGAGTGTAATACAAATCTTGTATTACAATTACATAATATGTGTATATATAAGAGGCTAAACCCTAAACTAATTATACACTAACTATGGTACTATTGAAAAATTATAAGGTCTTGGTCGTAACTACAATTTATTAAAAGTACATGGTTTTTTTTTTTTTTTTTTTTTTTTTTTTTAAATTTTATATCCTAGTTACATTCTATTAAATGTAAAAATTACATATATGCACTATCTATTGATCAAAGTTTTGAAGTTAAGTTACAAAGTGAGAATGTGTTAAGCACCCACTTTGTCAAATAGGAACTGGTCTTCTACATTAAGGTGGCCAAATTACATGATGTTGGGAATATTTTAGTGAGTAAACAAGTTTCTATACAATAGATAATAACTCTAACAATTTGCAAGAACATAAAATAAAAATAAGTTTAGAACAATTTCACAATGCTATAGAATCACGCTGTGAAAGTATTATCCTTAAATGTTGATTCGTGCCACTCAGAGTGAAACTCAGTGCGATTGATTTTCTTGACCAAACAACCCACAAGGATTAGATTATAGCGTTAATCTTCGTGATGGACGCACTTCCATTGATGAAGGTTCGTGAACAACCTTCTAATATTGCTTTTCCTTAAAACAATTAAAATTGTAGAAAAAAGATATATATGGGATAGAAAGAGAATAGAAATTGTGTATATGGAAATATAGAGTAAAAAATGACTTATAGGAAATGGTGTAGTGATGAGAATTATATAGGTCATTCATGACAATAATAGCATATAGTTATTAGTTACTAAAAACTCATAAAAGCCCAAATGCTAGACTACCAATTATTGTTAAAAGTGTTTGAAATATGAAATAATAAAAAATAATAAAAGTGTTTCAAAAATACACCCACACCAACATATGTCCCATCATACAAACATGTAAAATCACAAAGCATATCATACAATCATTTTGGATGAATTGAAATATGAAGTTGGAACATGGAAATTTGAATTCTGAAATTTGAAAAATAAAATTTGGATTTTGAAAAGAACATATGAACAGCACAAAACATGAATTTATTTTGAGGGAGTTAAAGGAAAAACAAATTTGACTAGATTTTTTATATACCTTTTGTATTCAACATAACAAATTGATTGAAACATGGTAAAGAACAAACAAAATTTTAAGTTTAGTATACAAAAATGTTGAGATGAAAAATAAATTTTTATTTGTGACTAGGATTAAGCATGAACAATGTATGAGCATTTGGCAAATGAAGAACATGCAAGAACAAACGTGATTTCATATGAAATTATTAATAAATTAAGATCTAACATCACAAAAAAATAAAGAACATGCAAAAACGAGCAAAGTTTCATATGATTTTACCTTAGAACAAAGATCTAGCATAAGTCCGGTGTAGGAGAGGAGGCATTCAACAAATAGCCTTTCCGTTCNTAAAAAAATAATCGTCAAACCGTTGAATGCAATGAGAGATGATGGTTGGTAAGTTTTGGTCTTGACAAAGGGAGATCTTTGATGAGAAAGAGTGAAAGATCAAAAAAGTAGAAGACACTCAACTGGCATAGAACATCCCAAAATGCCAAATTCCTAAATTTTCAAAACCCTAGATAGTGTATTTCTAGAGATTAGTGAAGTTGTGGGTTCTTAACTTAAAAAATGAATGAATTCATTTCCTAATCTATCTTAAATATTTGCATTGATATAGCATATTAAATATGCTAAAATAGATGTAGAAGCCTAAGTATAAAATAAAGCAATACAAGAACATGTATACAAGGGTTGTGTGGTTCAGCCTTACGGCCAACGTACACGGAGAAAACTCTTAACGGTTACATCTTTAATATATGAGAGTGTAATACAAATCTTGTATTACAATTACATAATATGTGTATATATAAGAGGCTAAACCCTAAACTAATTATACACTAACTATGGTACTATTGAAAAATTATAAGGTCTTGGTCGTAACTACAATTTATTAAAAGTACATGGTTTTTTTTTTTTTTTTTTTTTTTTTTTTTAAATTTTATATCCTAGTTACATTCTATTAAATGTAAAAATTACATATATGCACTATCTATTGATCAAAGTTTTGAAGTTAAGTTACAAAGTGAGAATGTGTTAAGCACCCACTTTGTCAAATAGGAACTGGTCTTCTACATTAAGGTGGCCAAATTACATGATGTTGGGAATATTTTAGTGAGTAAACAAGTTTCTATACAATAGATAATAACTCTAACAATTTGCAAGAACATAAAATAAAAATAAGTTTAGAACAATTTCACAATGCTATAGAATCACGCTGTGAAAGTATTATCCTTAAATGTTGATTCGTGCCACTCAGAGTGAAACTCAGTGCGATTGATTTTCTTGACCAAACAACCCACAAGGATTAGATTATAGCGTTAATCTTCGTGATGGACGCACTTCCATTGATGAAGGTTCGTGAACAACCTTCTAATATTGCTTTTCCTTAAAACAATTAAAATTGTAGAAAAAAGATATATATGGGATAGAAAGAGAATAGAAATTGTGTATATGGAAATATAGAGTAAAAAATGACTTATAGGAAATGGTGTAGTGATGAGAATTATATAGGTCATTCATGACAATAATAGCATATAGTTATTAGTTACTAAAAACTCATAAAAGCCCAAATGCTAGACTACCAATTATTGTTAAAAGTGTTTGAAATATGAAATAATAAAAATAATAAAAGTCGTCCGGTACAGGAAGTATTCATCAAAGATTATAAAGAGAACGCATAAGTTTCCTATTTAGATCCTAATTAGCATGGCAAAGCAATTTGAACATGAAAACACAAACACCATAGCAATTACAACAACTTAAATATCATAAAAATATAAGCATCATAATCACACAAGCATGATAACATTACAACAAAATTATGAAAGAAATTACCTGCATATAATTAAATACAAACAAGGAGGGAGAAATTACCTGCATATAATTAAATAGGAAGATGATCATGTATGCCTAACTTTGTTGTTTCCTCTAGAACTCTATAGGAAATATTCTAGGGTCTTAGAGAGAAAGCAAAAAGGGTTGTTTACACACTTAGAATCTTGGCTGAAAAAAGTATGAAAAATGGCTTCTATTTATAAGGGGAAAGAAGGCTTTAGAAGAGGGTGGAGCCTCTTGAGCAGTGCCGCTTCATAGCCATCAAGTTTTAAATTCAAATATAAAAGGGATTTAAGGTGGTTGCATAAAATCTCATTATGGGATTGACACTTGTGTCGGGGGCGGTTTTTTGCGCGTGGCCACGTGTCTTCTGCTGGAAGTGTGACTTTGCTAAGCCCGAATTTGTTTTGGGGAGTTCAACCTGGAACTCGACATTGGGCCGCATAAACCAATGACTTCTAGTGTACTTTTAAGCCTACAAAATAGATAAAACCCAAAGTCTTAGAATCATGATAATGGTTGAAATAAATAAATAATATGCTTAGCATGATAGCTTTGATTAAATGGTGAGTTGATACGTTATTATTATATATATTAAGTGATGTCCAATATTAGAAAA
Source organism: Quercus suber (assembly GCF_002906115.3). Classification (NCBI taxonomy): domain Eukaryota; kingdom Viridiplantae; phylum Streptophyta; class Magnoliopsida; order Fagales; family Fagaceae; genus Quercus; species Quercus suber. The sequence continues at coordinate 80,084 of NW_027069820.1, forward strand.
TAATTAATTAGGTATCAAATGTCCAATAATGGGATGAGTCCAATAGTCCATATCCAGCTGTGGTTCATGGTTCATGTTCAACATAATAAGGTGTGTCCAACAATGGTCCATGTCTAAATAATATATGTCCAATGGTAGTTCATTTCCAAAAAATATGTGTCCAGTGGTGGTTCATGTCTAAATAATATATGTGCAGTGGTGGTAGATCGATTTATTAATATGTATGTTCATTAATGAAGTATTAGTGAGATCATGTTTATTAAATAGTGAGATGATATTAAAGTAACTTGCATCCAGCGGTAAAATGATAACGAGTTAACATACACTTAATAATGTAATTTCAAAGATGGAGAAAACATGGACTTATCTTTTATGTTTTTTTTTTTTTTTTTTGATAGTAAAACCATTACTTAAGTTTCATTATTTAGGACAACTATCCAATGCGATAACATCCATATGAATTTGAGTTACAATAACATTGGGGGTATCTTCCACCAAGATCAAACATTCTTGTACATTAATAGCTTCCTTAGCCATGAGATGTGCAGCCATATTGCTTTGTCAGCGCACATGAGAACAACTCCACGAGCTAAAAGCAGATAGCCCCTGTTTTGCCCCTTCCACTATTTTCTGTATAAAGCATGGGCCTGGGTCAGTCCCTCCAACAGCCAACACTATCGTTTGGGCGTCACTTTCCATATCAATATCCCCCAGTCCTAAGTCCCTAGCCAACTGAATTCCCTCCTCCACTGCCATCACTTCAACCTCCAAAGCCCCAAGGGGGAAATGTACTTTTTTACTCATTGCCTCCATTAACAATCCTTCCTCATTTCTGATGACTACCCCAACACCACAACAACCCATTTTCGCGAAGACCGCCCCATCCACATTTACCTTATACCTCCCCTTTGTCAGAGGTCTCCATTGGTTGTAGCCCGATGCCATTCCCTGCGAGCTTGAGTTTTGACTTTCTTGCACTTCCTTCCTCAACTCATGGGCTTCCTTGGCAATTCTCATCTCCTCTTTGCACTTCCCCTCATGTTTGAAACTATTTCTGTTGTTCCAAATGAGCCACGCTGTAATAGCAAACAAATCCCAATCCAAATCCACCCTTCTTTCTTTCAAAGCCCAAACCACATCCACAAAATCCCTTGTTGGATGATTCAGCATAAGCAGCCCGAGTTCAGCTTCCTTCCAAACCTCCTTTGCAAATTTGCAATTCCATAAAATGTGAGTAGAAGACTCACAGCCACCACACATGCCGCACTTGTCATCAGTACATACTTTCCTTGTAGGAAATTTAGTTGGCAAGATATCTCTACAAGCCCTCCAAAAGAAATGTTTTACTTTATTTGGACATTTGAACTTCCATATTCCCTACCAAAACTGAGACATTTTAGCTTTGTTCGACCCTTCTCCCCTTTCTAAATAGGAACCCGACCTCTGCAAGAGCTTTAAGGACACCCAATACGCAGTCCTAACCGTTAAAAAGCCATTTTTGGCCCAAGCCCACACCTCAGTGTCCTCTAACAGCCATGGACTCAACGGGATACTAAAGATTTTTTCTGCACCCAGGGGAAGGAAAGTCTTTTTATCAAGTCTGTTTTCCACCCTCCATACTCACTGTCAATGTGTTGATCCACCCTTTCCAGCTCCATGCCTAGTCCTTGGGGACTCGTCACTTTGAATGACTTCGATGAAGGTAGCCACCTATCACGCCAAATCTTCACACTTCTCCCGTTCCCCACAATCCACCTCGAGCCAACTTCGATGGTTTCCCTCGCTGCCATTAAACTTCTCCAAACGTAAGATGGTTTCTTTCCTACCTGTGCCTCCATGAATGAACACCCCGCAAAGTACTTGGCTTTAAAAACTCTATGGGAAAGGGAATCTAGATTTTGCTTAAGCCGTCAACCTTGCTTTGCTAGAAGCGCCATATTAAAAGCCCTTAGGTCTTTAAATCCCATCCTACCTTTTGATTTGGGTGTGCAAAGCCTCTCCCAAGACATCCACGCCATCTTCCTTTCTTTGTCTCTTTGTCCCCACCAAAATTGGCTCACCATGGAGTTTAAATCTTTACACAAGGAATTTGGAAGTTTAAAGCAACTCATAGTATATGTCGTAGTCGCTTGAGCCACTGCCTTAATAAGAATCTCTCTTCCCACTGCAAATAGCAATTTACCCTTCCACCCCGCTATCCGCCTCCCAACTTGATCTTTTATATGGTTAAAAGCCTTCTTTTTTCCCCTCCCCACTAAGGTAGGTAATCCCAAATACCTTTCATGCTTATGAATAATTTGTGCCCCAAAGCTAGTTTTTATTTCCTCTTGGACAGCTCCGCATGTATTCTTCCTGAAGAAGAGCGATGTCTTCTCTCTATTCAATTTTTGCCTCGACTCCCTTTCATAGTCTACTAGAACCTTTAGCACCCTATTTCCTTCCTTTACATATGCCTCCCTAAAAATTATACAATCATCGGCAAACAAGAGGTGAGAGATCCTAGGTGCCCCTCGACACACTGAGATTCCGCTTATCAACCCTTCCCTTTCCTCCCTTCTCAGCATTGCAGTTAAACCTTTAGCACACAGCAGAAAAAGGTAGGGGGATATTGGATCCCCTTGTCACGGCCCCCTTGTCGGAATAATATTGCCTTTTGGTTCCCCGTTGATTAGCACCGAGCAGGAAACTGCGGATACACACATCATGATTAGCCTAATCCACCCCTCCTGAAAACCTAACCTCCTTATTATTGCCTCCAAAAATGCCCACTCGACCCTATCATATGCTTTGCTTATGTCGAGCGTTATAGCCATCAAACCTTTTTTTCCTTTCCTCCTTTGGTTGATACAATGCATCATCTTAAACGCCACTAACACATTATCTGTGATTTGCCTTCCCGGAACAAATGCACTTTGAAACTCATCTATCACAGGCGGTAGGATCTTCTTTAGCCTGTTCGTAAGAACTTTGGAAACAATTTTATACACAACATTACATAAACTTATTGGTCTAAATTTAGTAATTTTTTGAGGGCAATCCACTTTTGGGATAAGACAAATGTATGTTTCGTTTAAGCCCTTAGGCATAACTCCCGTATTTAGAATATTGAGAACACAATTTACTATAGATTGACCCACCACATCCCAATACTTCTGGAAAAAAAATAGGAGACATACCATCGGGGCCGGGAGCCTTCATTCTTTATATGATTTGTGGCTCTGGCCGTATAGCATCACTTTGTTCTTTATATGATTTGTGGCTCTAGCCATATAGCGTTAATGAGCTTATAACCTTCATATTTTGTAGCTCTAGCCGTATAACATCAGTGGACTTAACATTTCAGCAGTATAAGAAAATGAGTCCAGCAGTATAATTACATTAGTCGAGTGGTATAATGATAATGAATAAAATATACTTAATAATATAAATTTGAAGATAAAAATATAATGACTCATCTTCATATTTTGTAGCTCCAGCCGTATAACATCAGTGGACTTAGTATTTCAGCAGCATGAGAAAATGAGTCCAGCGGTACAATATGATATTATGAGTCCTTTCATGGTGACCTCATGATTGAAGGGGAAAAATGGGTGCAATTGGAGGGAGAGAGAATATGTCCAGTCGTGTGCATAGGTTGGTTAAGTTCATCCCCTTTCGTCATGCACTTAAATGACTTTCCCCATATATTGCTCTTTTAGTTTTTAGTCAAATATGAGTGATGTTGCCTTCCATGAGAATGACTTCTAGCATTATAAGTTTTTGCCTTTCATAAGAAGGGCTTTTAGCATTATAAATATATGTCTTCCATGAGAAAGGGCTTTTAGTAATAAGTTCTTGGAAGAGTGTTTGATGTGTTTTAAGATGTGTGGAGATAGTAAAAAATATATATATTTTGTGAGATATGGTGTTTGTAATATGTATAGGAATTATATGTAGATACTTTGTTGAACATGGATCTTGTATATGTATACTTTGTGAGACATGGAGTTTAAAGATATATGAGAACTATGTATGGGCACTTTGTGAGGAATGTGTTTGTAAAATATATGGAAATGTGAGATAGATAATATGAAGGTTAAATATAGTAAATACATGAGATTATAGCTGTTGCTGGAGTGGTTTTTTGTGTTATGTCATGGGTTATGTTGCTTTCTAAGAAGAGAGATTTTGTATGAGAAATAAAGAATGAGATGGAGATGTGTTATTGGGCAGCAAAATGATGAAGTTTCAGAATATTAAAGTGTGGGAGAGAAGGATAGTGTTTAATGGTGTGGTGTAATAGGTGTGATGTAATGGTGTTATTTAAGAAGAGATATTTTTGTAAGCGAGATGGAGAAGTATGGACATGTTTAGAGATATGTGCAGCAAAGTGAATGAAGTTTTAGAATATTTAGGATGAGAGAGGGATGGATGGTGTCTCCTTTAATATGTGTGGCTTGGTCCTCTTTATATAGATCCAAGTATGTAACTAGATTAGAATTAATTGAAGGGAAATTTAGCAAATAAGAAAAAGTTTTTGTCAAAGTAAGTGGTTTCATTAGTGGGTTTTTGTTTTTTAGCCAAAAGAAGAAAGTTTGAGACTTTAATGTTGCTATTACGGCTGTTACAGCTGCCAGTCACAGCTGTTACAATTGGATGATGTCATCTGAATGACATCTTTTGCTTGGAGGAAACTATTTGGTATTAAATTCATGGTTTGGCTAAAAATAGTAAGATAATCTTTATGAGATCCTTCTATTTCTTTGGGTATGATAGCAAGTTGCTGGGATTGGGCATTAATGGCCAAGTGATGTCATTTTAGGACATGTGTCAACCTGTTAGAGCTACTGCAGCTTCTGCTGGAGCTGTTGCAGCTTCTGTTGGAGCTGTTGCAGTTTCTACGGAAGCAATTGCAGTTTCTGCAGAAGCTGTTTGCAGCTTCTGCTGGAGCTGTTGCAGCTTCTGCTGGAGTTGTTGTTGGTATTTTTAGCTAAGTTTCCTCTTTTGGAAAATTATATGTTTAATTCATATATATTTTTGTAAGTAATAGACTAGTTTGTTGATATTTGATGAAGTTTTAGAGATGTAATTATGGTCTCTTTGTATTTTAACCAAATCTTGGAGAGTAAGGAGAGCATTTAATGCTATATATGAGATATTAATATATATTTAGCCATGTGTTTGGGATTGATTTAAATGAAAATAATAATATAATTAATATGAAATGATATAATTACATTTCTAAACTTATATTATATGATGTACATTAATTTTTATGTAAAGAGCATGGAGAGTTTTATCATTTTAAGTGTTATGTGATATGAGAGGCTTACCAAATATTACCTATTGCACACTGATCCGTCAGAGTTCAGAGAATTGGGAAAGACATGTCAAACAACATGCTTTCATTTATTAACTTTGAACCACTAGAGTTTTACTGAACATACTTCTTGGCTCTCCAAACCACGACTCCCAAAATTCTCCCAATGAGACTCATCATGAGCTAAAAATGAGATGATGTGCCAAGAGCTTGAACTATGGGCTTTAACGCCTTTTTGTGTAAATATGGGCTCTTTTGGGTTTTAAAAGAGATTTTCCCAAAATCCATGATAGTGTTGACGTGGTGTGGGTCGCCAATGAAATGAAGCCATGTGGTGTGAAAAATTTGTCCTTAACAACTTGGATCCAGAGTTTTGAACTCCTAATGGCTAATGGATTAGATTCCATATTTTTGCACATCAAAATCTTCAGGATTTGGTTAATTTCCAGCAAAAAAAATGATTACTTTTAATATTAATTAATTCCAAATCATTATTTTAATTAACAACCATTTAGGATTATTAATATTTAAATAAGCAATTTTATTTTGTGTATATATCCACAAAATTATTTCTAGCCTTATCCAATAGTATTTTGACATGAAATTAATTTCAAATTAATATTTTGATTGTCCAATTAAAATTAATTGCTCATAATTATACATAATGCAGCCTTAATCATACAGATGAATACTAGCAATCGAAATTTGATGCTACGATATCTTCTGATTGAATGGTTGGATTGAAGCCCATGACATGTCGTTTTAATTGTTAGATTCTCTAGATTCATTTTGTGAAAAGTAATCTAATATCTTATGGTTCAATTTATGATTTTGCCCTTCATGTAATGTCCATTTTGTCCCTAGATGAGATTAAATATAGGTTGTAAAACGAGTTGATTGCACAACACACATTCATATGGTGGTACTACAATCCCCTCGACTTAAATTCTTGACATTCTCATCTGAACATGCATTTTGATGTAGTGCCCTAAGCTATAAAGCATTAATCAAGTTGGTTATGATACTATCATAGCTCAAGAAAAATGTTCGCCAATTCTGCACTATACTCAAAACTGACTAGTTAAGTTAAAATTAAGGTTTCTTGAAATTGCTTATATAGTTCCGTTTGACAAATGCCCAATGTGGAACTCAATACATTACACAGCACACTCTTATAATTAAATCCACACAATCGAGGGCATCACATGAGAAATGTTCAAGAAAGTATTCTATGACAGCATCATCCCTAATGTAGTAGATAAACGTAAAAAGCATGAGTATGAAAACTTAATACAAAGGAACATGATAATGGATTAGTATGCCACTAAACTTATTGAGTCATCTTGCTTTACTTGCTCCCAATTTTGGCTAAGGGCCAAGGACCGAGCAAATTCCAAAAGCGCTAAATGAAAGGATCTTACATAACATCATTGCATCAAGCTTTGAAAATTATATACAATCAGTCAAGAAGGCTATGAGACTTGAAGAGGATTTCAAAAATAATGCCATGAATGGAAATTCAAAGCGAAATACCAAACTGTCAGCGTCTCAACAAGGGAATGCCTGTTGTCACTATGTAAAAAATCTGAGAATTCTCTCTAAATAAAACTAAGTTTTATTGATATGAAGAAAAAAAGAAATCTCAGAATTGAGAAATAGATACAATAGTCCAGACTATATATACACAATCTACAAAGAAGAAAGAAAAGAAACTAACTAAACTAAATCCGAAATAACCGGGAAAGTTTGTAGGACTAACTACCAATGAAATACAGACACATGGCAAAATTAGTTAACAGGGAACCGTTAAGCAGGGGGTTGAAGAACTTAAGTGATACGGCGCCGTATCCATAAAATCAGTAAAGCTACTACAAAACGGTCCCGCATGTATAAAACTCATTAGTTCTTTACTTAAATCAAGTGCTGTCGTTTTGGAGTCTGGCCTTAATAAGCTCGTAAACGACTGCGTTTCATGTCCCTGTTCTATGTTTTCAACACACTAGGCTAAGAAAGGATCTTATGCGTGACTTGTGTGCAACACTTGAGGGTGATGTGTGTGCATGATTGTAGCTTCTTATTATTTTACAAAATTAAATTAAATTCATATAGATTAACAAACACACACACACACACACACAAACATTTCTACATGAAAAGATAGATTGAATCCACTATACTAATTTGAGATTAGTACTTTTACAATGCTCACTCTCTCTTACATAACTCCCATTCATTGGTGTTCTTTCAACCCTATAATATTTATTGTTGATGACAATTTTTTCTTTCCCTACATCTACGGGCCATGATAACGGTTAATTTTACACAACCCAAACGTAATAAGTACAGAAAAATAAACTTAATATATTCGGGCCCAACAAATTGCCACAAGCCCAATTGCCCAAGATTGGCCCAAAGGCCAGGCAAGGCCACCTGACGTGAGGGTTCGCCCTCAATTTGCATGCAAGAATCCAAATTCTGGTTCAAAATTTATAAAAATCATATTCTCCACTTTGGATCAAGAGAATGTCAAAAATTAACTTGAAATTTTCCTAATTGCGTGTCGCATTAAACAATTTTAGGGATCAAGAGTCAGCAATGATGTTTCTGAGAAAATGACTCATTCTCCAATAATCATTTCCTATAAAACTATCTCATTTTTCAACATTTGGCAGTAACTTTAAATGAGTTTAAAAAAAAAAAAAAAAAACCCCCCGCTAACTTCCTTTATTTAGCATGCTATGATATAAAGTTGTTTTTAAAAAAAAATTACTAGAAAACAATTTCTAAAAATAAGCCATACTTTTTATGTTGACCAAAGATAGTTTTCCTTTGACTTGACTTGATTTTTTTTTTTTTTTTATGCTACCAAACACTGGAAAACACGAAAAACTATCTCTACACAAGGTTTTCTATCAAAACAAATGGAACTTGCTATGAGATAGAGTTGTTTTCTAAATTAATTTAGTGGAAAACAATTTCTAAAAATAAACCATACTTTTTATGTTGACCAAAGATAGATTTCTTTTGATTTATTTTTTTTTAATGCTACAAAATACTGGAAAATATGAAAAACTATCTTTACACAAGGTTTTCCATTGAAATAAATGGAGCGCGAATGTCCTTTTTTGACCAAAAAATGGACTGACTGATTGAGATAAATTTTTTTTAGCCCAATGATAGTCAATTGAATTCCCTCCATAATGACTACTCATGAACCCAAACTAGACTTAAAACTAGCTAGCAAGATATTGCAAAAACAAGAATAAAACAAAATCTACTTCAAATCCAGAGCATATTACCTCCAAATCTCTCCTTGGGAAGAAGGTATTTGGTATCAAATGATATCATGTTAGCGGTATCAAAATCTATTAAGTATGAGACACGTTGGCAAAAAATAACTACCTCACTAACAAATGAAAGACATGTGTTAGTAAGTAATTATTTTTACACACATGTCTCTCATTTATTGGGTTTTGATACGGATGATGTGGTATCATTTGATATAAAATACTTTTTCATCCCTGGAACTCCTCACAACGTTGAAACCACCAGCAAGCGTCCATGGAGATTTACCAACAATGGTCCTAAAAGATTCCTAATTTTGCCACAATATTCTCCTTTTCACCCTAACATTGGATTTGAAGTAGAGTTGTTAGGGTTAGGTATAAAAGACTTAAATTCTACTTCAAATTATTAGCACAACAATAAAAAGTGTAAAGATTTGTTTCTATTATTGACTAAAGCTTCGTATGTTGTTGTTGTTGATATATATATATATATATAGAACACCGATAATCCATCAACCTATTTCAATTTTTGTCGCTTCTTTGATATTAGGTGCAAAGAAGATGGTAGTGAATCTTGACCCATATTAATTCAAAGAGTAACTCAGCCCAAAAATAATGTATGTTGCTGTTGTTAGTCATATGTAACAAATTTTGAGTTAAATAATAAAAATCTTATGAATAACTTGTTTGTGTTCTACTTTATACTCCATCAATCACTTTTCAAAAAAAAAAAAAAAACAAAACAAAAAAAAACAAAACAAAACAAAAAAAAAAACAAAAACAAAAAAAACAAAAAAAAAAAAAAGTTTGGAGGTATGACAAGGAATTCTCAAAGAGCTTGAAACAATCTGTATTTACTTATTTCCGAATGAAAGGTTTCAAGATGAGTGTTTTAAAAACATTTTCTTATTTAAGATATAATTTTTTATTTATATGTTTTTTTTAATGGAGGTATTTTTTGTGTATATATATAATATTAATTTGGTATTGATATTATCTAACTTATTAGAATTGGTTAAGTTGAAGAAACATTTGAATTAAATAAATATTGTTACTATATATATATATATATTTTTTTTTTTTTTGAGGGAAGAAAAAGGGGACTCGCGTGTAGCAGTCATTGTCCCACGCCCCATGGTACAGTTGGGTAAGCCCATGGGTACCACCAGCTCGAACTGGAGCTCGGAAACTCCGAACCCACACACACCCCAGGCTCTATTGGTTTCTGGGACTTCCAGAAATTGCAATTACAGTTCTCGTGAGAACTCGAACCTGGAATGTGGTGAAGCCTCAGTAGTCACCTACCAGTTGTACCACACCCACTGGTGGTTATTGTTACTATATATTTATAAATACAATTATGATTTATTTGTTTATAAGTATGTTTATGATTAATATGGTTATATGTCTAATGTTTTTTTTTAAGCAAGTGTTTGATATCTGGCCTATCTTGCAAGAATAGGTAAATGTATTTTTAATTTGTTGTTGTCATTTAGTTCGTTCAGTCCTTAAACATTGCAATTCAATTAACTATTTAAATTATGTTTAGGCCTGACTTTTTGGAAAGTAGAGAAATTTTAGAGGGTTTTTTTTTTTCTTCCGAATTGAGGGTTATGGCTCATTATTATTTTGAATAGGTTCAAAATTTTACTTATTATTTTGTTAAGAAAATTCCCATATTGTCAAAACCATATGAAATAATTTTAGTATCATTTAAAAAAAAAAAAAATCATTCAATCATTACCACTCTATATTTGGGGATAATTTTTGTATTCATTGGAACTATTTTTTGTTTTATCCGGCCAATTATGACTTGAGTTATGAGAAAAACATCAATAGGTTGGTCCATGTAGGGGCTGTTACTAAATCCATGAGTAGATTCGGCATCAATATTATTGATATCGATCTCTAAGAATAAGTTTAATGGTTTTATTAGCTGTAGGGATCATTAAATTTGGTTTACAATAGTGACGTGGATAATGCATATCTAATCCATGTCACTCAAATATATTCTTTAACAACAATTTCATTGTAATTTATGTATTCCGCACTACGTTAACTAAAACTTTTCTGTAGTGTTTTGTATCCCATTTATGTAACCATAGATTTTTTACAAACATATTAAATATATTCTAGTATTATTAAAAAAACACATTAAATCATTCCTAGTCTTCTACATTTTAGGATCACATTTGTAATTATTGAACTATTTCTTAATGTTGTTCAGTCAAGTATGGCTTCGGTGGTGAGAAAAACACATTTAGATTAGTTTAATGGTTTTTAGTCCATGAGTAGATTTCACATCATTATAATTGATGTTGATTTCAGAGTATAAAGTTTAATAATTTTTTTAGAGATTGTAAACAAAATTTGTTTCAAAGTTTGCACTTATTATAGTTACATATTTTTTTAACGTTTGTTTTAAATGGTAATTGAAAGAAGGGCCGATGGGACTTTTGGGGGGGGGGGGGGGGTGGTATTTGGGGGGTGAGCTCTATATCAAATCTAGAATTTGTTTGTTCAACTTGACCTAAAATAATTATCATTGTTTATATGTTTTTATATGTTTATACATATGTTCAATTTTTAGATAAATATATCTAAGATTTTTATGTCTATAATTATGTTTAGGGTTATTATGTAAAATATTGGTATTATCTCAGTCATTAACCTTTTCATATAACATAGTAAAAATGATTCATATGGAATGATATATACATATATTGATTTTAAGAAAAGTAACTCATGCATGAAATGATGAATATGTTAAAATCATATCAAATCAAATTATTAATTTTGTTAAAGTTATATAAAAGGATCAATAACATGTGTAAAATTAAAATTTATAAAACCTACATTTTTATAATGAAAAAAGTGGCATATCTGGCAAAATCGCTAGGATCACCAACTAGGGAACACTCTTGAGATTCCGAGTACATATTTCCATGCTGTATCAACCTTCAAAGAAAAAATAAAATAAATAAATAAAAGATCTAAGGTTAATAATATACCTAATTACACATATCCTACGTAAAAATATAAATGTGTAAAATACTTTAAACTAATATATAGTAGTACTATAGACTATAGTATACTAGTTTATACCTCAATAAAACTGTGGAAGAAAAAAAAATAAAAAAATAAAAACATCGTGATTTATGAGACTAAGTGTCCTATGTGAAACCCATTTTCTGGCTAGTCTATCGTCTTCTCGCTGCTTCAAAGCGGCGCCAACTCGGCAATCTCAAACCTTGGTGAACGTTGTCATGCTAACCCCCAAATCAATCACAACCTTACCTAAGCCGATCATGATAGGGTGCGCAAGTAAAATCTATAGAATTGGTCTAATGATCACGACGCAATTTCCAAGCAATGCTGCTTTTCGAGGGCCCTGTTTGTCAATCATGAATCCAGCAACTATGGCTCCAATGACACGAGCAATCAATGTTAAGATGCTTGAGAAGGTGGATCCAAGCTTGTTTTCCAAATGAGTTGCGGCTCGAGAAACTGCGACTACACATTTGGCCAAAGAAGTTTCTTGACATGAACTACCCCAGGGAAAAAAATCCAAGCAAAAAACTAAAAAAACCTACTTGTTATGTAAGAAATGGATACTCCCGTTATTATCTCAGTTATTAACCTTTTCATAACTTTTTGGGAACTCATTTGGTTATATATTTGGGAAGCCATAATGGATTAAAGAAATGGCACAAAGTTCAAGTCATATGTGTATGAAGAACATAGAATACACAACCATAAAATATGCTTATGTATTTGTGTGTATGTCACATGGAGGTAAGAATTAGCAATGGGCTAGGCTAGGGGCTAAACTAGTAACTTACCCTAAAAATTTATAAAATTTGCCCAAACAAATTTGTAAAGAGTTAATGGATTGAAAAAATGACATTAAGTTCAACTCATGAGTGTATGAAAATCATAACATGTGCATAACATAAGCACAACATAAGCATAACAGTTTGCTATTATAAGTGATACTTCCCACTCACAATATATGTGTGTGAAATTGATGATGACACTAGCAAGGAGGCCCTTTTTTAATCTCTATGTTTGTAAAAGCATGGTAAAGCGTAGTGATTACTCTCCCATGCAAAGAATCTTCAAAGGTGGAAACACATAATTGAATCAAATGTTGCAATCCACTCAAATTCTTCATGCATATAGATATACATGACTTCCAAAGCTTCTCCTGGATTATCATGCAACATAATCATAAATTCAATTCACAAAAGCTTGCAGAAGATATTGATATGGAATAAATTAATAATCAACTTCATTGAAATAAGAAGAAACTCAAGTTAATGCTTATGAGTAGATTTCTGTAGTGAAAAAGGCTAAGAGAACAATATCAAAAGCATTGATAAAAAACAATAAAAGTGAAGAATTATATGGATGCAATAGTGCAACCTTTATTTTCACAACATAAACATAAACTAACAATCAGAGTTACATTTTTAGTATCAATTTTGTTATTATGGTACATGCAGTAGCATTGAATATAGTTTCAAATCTTAATTGCAATAAGTAGCAACTTTGTTATTATGGCACATGCGTAGCATTGATTTCAGTTACTAATAATAATTGCAACACATGTCTAGAGGAATTGTGCAGTTATTGTGCAATACTAGTCAAATACTTATGCCTGTATAAGCGACTAGGATGCAAATGCTAATAAAAGGTTTTTTTAGTTTGCCCAAACAAATTTGTAAAGCATTAGTGGACTGAAAATTGACAAAGCTCAACTTACGTGTGCATGAAAAACATAACATAAACATAACTATATGATATGTTCATGTGTATGTAGGGGGAGGGATTATATAAATATATGCATATGCATGTGGAGAAACCTATGTTTAAGTGATAATAAAGAAGATTTTGTGAAGTCCATCGTGTGATATTCAACTGAAAATTTAGGAAAGTGAATGAGAATGCATGGGGTTTAGCATCAGCTTAATTGTACATATAAAAAAGGTCTTTGAAATGTTATACCCGAAGAAACATAAATTGATCAAATTTGTAGTATTCTTAGCACCAATCTATTGTCTTAATTGGTTCCTTTCTTCTATTAGAACAAAGTGTCTCATGCAAGAAAAGTTCTCTGTTGTGGCAAACACAAATACATGATTTTAACTGTTGAAGATGGAAATCACAAGGCAATAGGATGCTTATATGAGGAATCATCTTTTTAAGAATTTTGGATGGCTTTGTAATTTAGTGATGAAGTGAGACATGCACTTAGCTCAGAGTAGTACTATCTTAAGTTGTTTCACACTTTATCAAAGCTCACTTGGTTATTTAGTAGAAGCAGATAATGCTTTAATTTGTTGGTTTCTTAAAAAAAAAGGGATAAAGGTTATGGCCTCTGTAATCATCATGTGTGAACTTTATTAAGTCTTAATTTCAGAATTAAAAACTAGCAAAAAACACTTTGCATAAATTACTTTGCTCGAAACCAAGTTCCGGTGGCTATTGTGGAAGCCTTGGCTTGTAGGAGAGCCATCCAATTCGCAAAAGAACTAAGTATCTTCGATGCCATTTTTGAAGGGGACGCTGAATTTATTACAAAAGCTCTCCAAGAGGGGGACACGAGTTACCCCGAATATGGCCACATTCTATATGACTCCCTTGTACTAGCTACTGATTTCTGTAATTTCATTTTCTCTCATGAAAATCGATTAGGCAACTCAGTTGCCCATCACTTAGCCAGACATGCTAAGTTTGGCAATGAGCTATAGGTGTGGCTTGAGTACACTCTTGATGACTTTATTTTGCTCATTATAGTTTGTGCTTATGAAGACTATAGCCAAGCAACTATGGCTCAACTATGGCTGACTATTGCTCCTATGAGCAATCCCTAGATGACAACGTTGCATGTGCACCGCTAAAATGTTTACAATTAATAGGATAGTGGAAAATTGAAATGGATTAAGAAAATGAATAGAGAAAATATATGATTGTTAATGGTGAATCCAAAGAGTGTCAACTCAACCTTTTTTTTTTTTTAATGTTTATATGTATGTTTGAGAATAATATGGTTATATGTCTAATGGTTTTTTAAGGAAGTGTGTGATAGCTGAACTATTTTGCAAGAATAATTAAAAGTATTTTTCTATTTCAAATCTAAAATTTGAACTTAAATTCATCCTATAACGTGGAACTCATGCAACATGTTAGAAGTAATAAAGTTGAAGACACAAAAAAATAAATAAATAAATTTGAAATAACATTTACCCAAAATAAGTATCATTATTAATTTGTTTAGACATATGTTTAAATGAAGACTTGAATTGTGTAACACATGATATGACCTAGTTTGGATTTCATATACAAATGCTTAAAGGGAATGAGATGGTGTTCAGTAACCCACTAGACACCGACTAGCAACCACCACCACAACCACCACGCCACCACCATGCCAACTTGCAAACCCATTAAAAAAAACCACCAAACCCACCAACAAGAACCATAAGAACCAACAACGGGAAAAAAAACACACACACACACACACACACACACACACAAACAAACCGCCAAAAACCACCAAACACCGGCCACAAAAACCACGCCGCCACCAAGAGAAAAAAAAAACACACACACATGCGCAAACAACAACCAAACAAAACCCATAACCCCAGGCCACCACTAAACCACCACAATTCACCACACCCCACCCAACACAGATCCACCACAACCTAGACCCACAACCCACCACTCCTCTGCCACCAGATTCAAGTCACAATACCGCTCAGCCAATAGATCGGTGGAAAAGCTTTGATCTCTGCTTCATCGACGTGAGGCCCAACCACTAGAGATGTGAGGAAAGAGAGAGTGAGAAAGAAATGGACCGAGACCAAAGAAAGAGAAAAGAGAAAGAATAAAAGGGATTAAAAGAATGAGATGAGGAATAAATTTGAATACTTTATTTTTGCTATTGAGCTACAGTACCATCATAAAAATAGGATGACATTGTAGCGCAATTGTAAACATTTTTGCAATTTCAAGACTTTGCCAGACCAGGTAATGGAGGGTTTTGGGACATTGATGTTAAATATTACCAACATATGGCATTTACAAGACCCAATGTGAATGCTAAAATCATAATAGTCATTAAACAATATATTGTATTGTCCACCTATGTGCCTTCAAATCATATTCCTAGAAGGCAAGAAATATATATATTTTTATTGTGAAAACATAATAATATTTATTTGTGAAAGGAAATACTTTAGCTTATAAGCTAATGTATATTATCAAATTTTATGAATTCAATTATTACACATGTCAAATTTTATGTCAATTGGATATTATATACTATATGATTTATAAGCTTATATTTTATGCATAATTTAAAACTACAAAACTAGTAATTTAAACAATTTATTGATGGCATAACTATTGATCTTTAATTTTCTAGAAATTTTACAAGTATGGAAGATACAAAAAGAAGATGTAATCCAATGGTAGAATTCTCAAAATTCACTTCCAATAAAAAGATATTAAGTAAGATTGTAACCTTTAGTTACAATTAATTTTGTAACTAAATTTTGTCCTTTTTATATTAAGGAATAAGTTTTTCTTACACATTAAGAATTCAACTTTTATTTCACATTAAGAAAAGCCAAATCGGTGTGAGTTTCAGTTAGCTCAACTAGTAAAGTCTTTGATGGTTATATAAGAGATCTAGAGTAATGTCTTGATCTGATAATAAAGAGCTATCATCAGGAGTAAACGTCATGAGTTGAAACTCTCTCTCTCTCTCAAAAAAAAAAATGCCAAATCAGTAAGCAAGTGGACTATGACCTTGGGCTTCATATTCACCAAATATAAAACCCAATGAATGTAGATATCTTGAAGACAATGCTTTGGTTTAATGATGAGTAGTGGGATTTAAGAACTGAGTGTAAGTTAAAATTGTGGCACAGACTCAACTACTGACAGTCTGACAGCATATTAGCATGGCTGTGGATTCTCTAGTTTACAATTGTATGCCACCCTTAACTCTTTATGTTTAATTCACCCCTACTTTCATTTAAGGGGAGGGGAGGTGAGAGAAGCAAATTCCAATGGCCATACACAGAAACCAAATAAGCTATAGTAGGAAGAAATACAGGCACAAAGACACAATGGCACCACCGTTGAACAAAGACTGCCTAGGAAACAATATGGCCTCTAGGAAGATGTGGCAAAACGGGCAAGTCGGGTCGGGTCAGATCAATCGGGTCGCGGGTCGAGTCGGGTCGAATTGACCCGTATTTTTCAAACAAGTTTTTTTTTTTTTTTTTGAAATAGATGTAATCTATCAATTGTTTATGAGTTCCTTAACTGTGATTAGATTTTCACTGGTGATATTGTTACCAATTACCACTAAACACTTGATACCCAAATTTTGTGCAACTCTTGTTCCAGCTTTCTAGAAGCTAATCTTGGTATAATTTTTGATTTGTTTAAAGTAGGAAGAATAGGAAGAGAAAATGAAAGTGGCAAGTAAAGAATGATAAACTATAATGTAGTACATAACATATTGAGTAAAGAAGAATAAGTAAATATTTTATAAGAATTACACCTCAATCTCAATCTACTCAACATTGCCTACGTGAAAAACAGGCAAGTCGGGTCGAGTTTGGGTCGGGTCAATTGGGTCGCGTGTCAAAGCAGGTCATTTTTAAACGAGTCAATTGGGTTACGGGTCAAACGGGTCGGGTCAAAAAATTCTGACCTATTTTGCCATGTCTAACATTGAGAAAGTATTTTATGAGACAATCTTCTTATAGAATGCTCTTTTCGCATTTTATGGGCTCCACACACCAACGAAAATGAAACTCAAGTACTGTGAGGAAGGCACTCCGTAAGCCAGTCACTTAAGATAATTTTTGCTACCAAACAAATTAATCTAATGAATACAGTTATAAAGATAGTTCCTAACAGAACATAATATTATAACTTGGATCAGAAGTTATATATCAGCCAGAAATAAATGCTTTGTTCAAAGTTTTTCTTTCCCCTCAAGTTTTTACCATTCTTCGAGAAAGAGCCGAAATTTAGGGACATTCATCTTTATATATGGGAAAAAATCTCCTGAAATAAATGAAGATGTAACAGCAACATAGATGACTCCCAATCCTTCTAATTTCCATATCCATTTAAATTTCACAAAATATAGATCCACTCAAAGAACTGCAGAAAACAGGTCTCAATAATGGAAAATCAAGGGTGAACAGATCATGGTCCTCTCTAGTTTTTCTTAATCAAGTTTCAGTTACAAGAATATACAAACTTTTTTTTCCCTTCAAGAATAACAGTGTACAGAGACATTTAACACAAATTACTCAATAGGAAAGAGAGATTCTTAAATGTACATGAGCTACTGCATAGGCTTTCTGGGATTGTAAACCGCGTACGGTACAGCTGGGAAAAGTAAGACACTATCCCCCAATAGCTGTACTTGATTAGATTTTCAATAGAACATTCTGTCCCGTCAATTCCCAACAAAATCAAAATGTGAGTATGTATTTGTTCACATTTTCCCTTTCCACCAAATTCCAACCGTGTAAAATAATGACTTTTTGCAATGTGCTTGTCTTTGGCTTGTAAAACACGAGCACGCCAATTGTTCTTTTGTAATATGTGCAGCTAGCAATGTAGGCATTTTCACACACAGTTCATTCCTAAAACATTCCCATATCAGTATAATCAGCATTTCATTCAAGATTCCAATATCAAACTCTATAGATTTGACAGGAGATTTGGAATCTATGAGGTCTGTTTCATCATAATTGCCTTTTATAATCAAATCAAGATACCCATGAGCTTACATTATTTGAAAATTAAAGATTTTACCAATCAAGTTAACTAAAAACTCCGTCTATTTCAAATTCTTATATCGTATGGGTGCAAAACAGGGACATTTCATTGCAAATAACACATTTTAGTGTGCTGCATATCATAATAAACGAAGGTCTAATCTCTAGCAAGCAACACATTGAAACAAAAGAAAAATGCATATACAGATTACAAAACAGAACAAGTCCATGGAAACAATTTTCTCATTTTATTAAGCTCAAAATAGAGTATACAGAATCAACTGTACACACTCAAATTTTTATGACACAAGAAGCGGTTCAAGATTTGCCCCTTAAACTAAAATCCTGGACTCTCTATCTCTTTCCCCTCACTAATTTCGTGTAAAAAAAATACAGCCAAGCCAATCCCACCTTCAATGAAAGCTTTTGAAGATTTGGCTTGCAAAGATTTCTTTACAAGTAAGTGTACAAAATCAACCAAATTTACAACAACAACAACACCAACTACAAAATACAACACCAAATCTATTTACAAAAACCTTCAAAGCCTCTCTCACTCATATCTCTGTATCCATAAATAGTGCTTTTCTCGGCCAATGCTCTTCGTCCGGGGAAGCGAACAATGCCACCGACATATCGGCCAGCTTCTTCTCCGGCAGCCGCGACCGACGAGGCCTCAACTGTTTTGGAGCATTCGGAGCTTCAATTTCATCATCTAATTCGCTTGGATTCTCCAAATCAAACGCGGTTCGAAAAGCTCGAGTCTTTGATGGCGTGCTATACGCGAAATGCCATTGCTTTGCAATCAGAGTCTGCAATTACACAAACAAAAATCAAAATCAAAATCAATATACATTATTCAGATTATCAAACAAAAAATTGAAGATTGATTTACGAATAAATATACTCACAGCTTCTCGAATCGATTTCGAAACGTGGAATAGCTGCTTCAAATCCTCATGATTCACACCGCACAAAACCCTAATCTGCTCAACCAAAAAAAAAAACAACCAGAAATGTCAATTTTCAATTCCAATTTCAGTAACAAAAACAGTTTCAATCCGATTCAGAAACAGAATCAAAAGCTTCGAGAATGAGAAAAATTTGGCACTAACCAGAATATCCTGAGGCAAGGCTTCGAGAAGAGACCTTTCAGAATCCAAACCCAATCTCTCACCGCACATTTTCTTCGACGGCGTTTTGGGAGCCGAATCGATCGCCAAACCCTCGAAATGATTCGAAATCAAAATCCTCTTCCTCCCAAATGCTCTCGCGTACCTCACATACCCTAGCCCTAGCTCCTCACCACCGACCACGCGCTTCGATTTCAAAGAACTGCCGCATCTCTTTCCCAACGCCATATTTTTCAAAAAGAAAAAAATTGTTTCGAAAAACAAATCTGTTTTTGAAAGCAAATTTTGAAAATAAAAACAAAACGAACTCTTTAAACTCTTAAATCTCTTTTGGATAACTGTTTCTATTTCTGTTGCTGTGAAAAAATGGAAACTTAGAACCGCCTTTCTTCAACAACGGAGTTGCTTTTAAAAAATTGTCGTGTCCTTTTCTATCACTCACTTATATATAAAGGACGGAGGAGAAGATAGTGTTTTGCTTGCTTTTTAAATTTTTAATTTTTTGAGAGAGTGCTTTTTGAATTAATAAAAAAAGTACAAACAGTAAAAAAAATTAAATAAATAATTAATTAATATATCAACGCGTTTTGAGGAATGTACTGGAGTTTTCTATGGAAAAATCTTCGTTACTTCGTGTGGGTTGGCGGTTAAAGAGTTAAAATGGCTAAAAACTAGCCGTTTGAGTTGGGTTACACGTGGCGATGATTGAGAGGGAAATAGGGAAGTAACCAGGGTGGTGACGTGGCGATATGGTCGGTCTAAGTCGGCTGGCTGGCTGGCTAGCTTTGTAATCTTCTTGGACACGTTGCGTGGTTCTACCGTGTTCTGGAAGTTTGGCTATTGTGACCGTCACTAGAGCGCTTAGTTATGTGACACGTGTGATGTTTTTTATTTGAACGGTGGGGATTGAGGGGAAATTACGCAGGATGAGAAGGTGAGTGGTGGTTGACTGGCGTGGCCAATTTGGCTTTGTTTTGACTTGTTATTTTAAAGTATTCTAAATCGGCGGCTGAGGTGGGTTTGATGGTTTTAGATTGATGATGATAAATTGATAATCCAAATTCACCGTCAACTACACGCCAAAGACTCGTTCTTTTTTTTTTTTTTTGGGAGAAGAGAAGAGAAGAAGAAGAACAACACGTCAATGACCATGATTCTTAGCTTTAAAGATGGTCCCTCCAAAATCTCTTTGATTGCATGGTTTGAATCTGCGCGGCAAAAACAAGTTGGACTTGTATCTTGACTACCCTTTAACTAGCTTTTACACTGCTCTTTTCTGATTTTTTACAAATTATAAATAAAAAATTGTTATTACTTCTAATCTTGGCTCATAAATATTAAAATTACTCTTTTTGTTTGCTAATAATGATTAGTAATAACATGCAATTTATGATTTATTGTGAAATTGTAATAAAAGTATTATAGATGTAACATTTGTTCAAAGTATTTTGTTAAGTTGATTTTAAATTGATGGATTTATAAATTATCAATAACTTTGTTTATATACTTTTTTTTTTTTAACTTTGTTTATATATACAGTTTTTTTGATGACCAAATAATATGAAGTAGTGTTAATTGTAGATTTATGTAAAAATCAATAACAATTTGTCATTTTTTGATATATCCTTTACGTAGGTTTAAAGTTTTCTTTTTTCCTTTCAGTGTTTAAATTAATTTATTAAAAAATATAGTATTGTATTTAATAATAATAAAAACTAGAAAAGCAAATAATTTTAAGATGACATGCAATATATCTAAGAAAGACAAAACAATTTTGATAAATCGATACAACATCATCCAACTATCAATAATCCCTTTAATTTTTATGCTTTACATGTATTGCATGATTTGTTGATAAAGCTACTTGAAGTGAACACTTCAATTTATTACTAGTTTATACACATTCATGCCATCTTTAGAAATCAAATCTCACTTTTTTTTTTTAATATTAGCATTTATTGTTATAAAAGGATTACATCCTTCTTCCAATAAATGAAGATTAAGCGTAACATATCATCTAGCTATTAGATTGAGGATTGTTCTTGGATTTCACTTGTAAGAAGATATATTTAGGCTTTGGGCAATGGGTATTGTTTTTATGGGTAGAATTTGAGTTTATATTTTTAGAAGATTTTATTGATTTACGGGTTTCACTCATAAAAAGATAAATATTTAAGCTTTGGAATTGG
The DNA here is from genome assembly GCF_002906115.3 of Quercus suber. Lineage (NCBI taxonomy): Eukaryota > Viridiplantae > Streptophyta > Magnoliopsida > Fagales > Fagaceae > Quercus > Quercus suber. Next base: position 101,810 of record NW_027069820.1, read on the forward strand.
GCCCAAATTATAGGAATATTGTACCTAATTTTTTTTGGTTGTTAACCTAATCATTAGTTTTTTATTTTATTTTATTATTATTTTCAATTTTTTGAGATTTTTTTTTTCAGGAACGAGAGAATTGGAGTACATCCAAAGAAAAAAAAAATTAGCTCCATATTCATTTAGAACTTTCTGATACAATTTATTATGCGGCAGTTTATAAATAATGTTTTTCTTGTTATATAGTGAGTTGGAGGAAGATTGCTCCGGACCTGGAGCTAAACTCTTTTCTTTAACCAAAGAATTATCTTTGGATGTACTCTAATTCTCTTAGTTTTAAATTTATAATTTTCTTTAAAAAAAATTTTTTTTTAAAACTTGCAAAAAAATTGGGCACTAATTATTAGGTTAACAAGCTAAAAAATTAGGTACACCCATATTCCTATAAATTGGACTGATAGCCTAAAGCTTTTCTTCTTATTTGTGAAAAACACATAAGTATGAAATCCTTTACAAACATAAACTCAAATTCTCTCACAGAAAAAACAATATCCATAGCCTAAAGCCTAAATATATATTCTTTTAAGTGAAATTTCATTAGTAAGAAGTCTTCTAAAATTTAAAAGACACTGATTATTGCACATTTGTTAGTGTACATCATTCATACACATCACTCATTTCATGTGTTAAATGTGAACATTCTTAAAAAATATGAACGCTTCGTATTATATTTATTTTCTGTATATAAAATATACATTAACGTGGGTGTAAGAATATTTGCCCAGTTCAAAACTCGAACTTCATAAGACCCTCTGCACAGATACAGCATACCTAATTGGTACCTACAATATTAAGTGAACCAACACGTTATTGAACGAAGTTAAGGTAGAAAGTAGAAACAATGTTGAGAGAGACAGAGACAGAGAAGCACATGGTCATGGTCCACACTAAAGAGTTATTGGTAGAGAGGCTTAGCCAGGCCCAACTGTTTATTTTGCTAACAACCCGCTTATTCGTACCATGGTTGGGCCAGTGGATCCAACATATGATGTTTTGCTTCATAGATTTATGGTGGATGGGTCTTAATAGAATATATTGGGCTAGAGACTATAGTTTTGGTACTGCTGTATAGCTAGTAAGGCAATTGGTGGTGCGCCGATCTTAATTTATGGCTCATGCACTCGAGCTACTGAAGAGAAATAGTATTTGTTGGGTTTGGACTGGGCCTATAGCCAAAAATTTAATTGTATCTTTTGTTAACTGAAGCCCATAAGTTTGAGGCTTACTGATTCAGTATGTTTAGTAACCAATTCAAGGTAGAAGAAACGTTGGGATAGTGTGGTTGCATCAATCATTTTACAATCAAAAATCAAAATAATTAAAATAACAATTAATTTTTTTATTTAAAAATGACTTGAAACTTTTTTGTAATAGTAGAATTTTAGTTGGAGTAGAGTTTCAAATTCTTAAAACTAAGTAGTAGAGTTTTATGTGGAATATATTATTGGTAGAATTAGATAATAGAGTTTAGGTAAAGTAAACTATTGGAAATTGAGTTTAACCTAAGTTAAACTATCTTAGTAATACTCCTAAAAATTAGTGATTTTTAGAATTTGTGATAGGTTCTCAATAGACTAGGATCGAACAATCACTTAATAATTATAAATAAATAAAGAAATAAAAGAACAAGTAAATGAAGTTGAGAAAGAAAGTGATCCATAATATATGAGAAAGTGAATGAAAGGCTAAGGTGCATCCACCAAAACTAAGGATCTCTCTTAAAATTTCAAACTCAAAATCAATTTTGCATTGCAAGTTCATAGAAGCGAGGGAGGTGATTTAAACTTTAAAGTTCCCATGATAGTTTTCCTTAGGAAATGTTTTTTGCTTTTGCCAAATGGTCAATACATATGGTTATAGATAATGGAAAATTAAAATGACTCCATTGAAAGCAGAGCATGGCCAGCTTTCTCCATTCTATTAAGCTAAAGAGCCTAGCTCCATGGTTTTTCAAGGATGATAGTGCCACCAATAAATTCCTAAAAATTTGGGAGTTTATATTGTCATGAGATCACCCTCTCACAACATATATATAGGGTGGTCTACACATATGGGATCCACTCATCCACATATGCCGTAAGAGAAATACCTCATTAGATCAGTTCGTAATGTACTTTTTCATATGATGTAATTGACTTTTGGATGAAAGCTCAAATGTTGGACTTGGAATAATATCATCCCATAGTTAACTAATCACATTTACAGTGAAGGTACATGATATTTCCAAAATAGTATAATTAATTTCTATAAGAACCATACAACACAATGCAGATAATATTCTATAAGAATGTATTTCAAAAAAAAATGGAAGATAGAACCACAAATCCAATGCCTTTCTGTCTTTCTGAACCAATAAACTTTTTAGACCTTCTCTCACAAAAAAAAAAAAAAAAAACACTTTTTAGACCTAATATAAAATTTTGACCTGTATTTTTGTTCTTTCCATTTCCATTATCAATGACATAGACAAATCCGAAGGAGTGCTGCAAATTTTGTCACATGATTTGAAAATTTTGAGGTCCCTTATGTCCCTAAATCTTTTAAGCACATACAAGGGTATATTGCCCTACTTGATTACTATCCAAACTGTGAAACTTTTGGTTGAACAGGACCCTTGTCATGATAATGATCAAGTAGAATAATATTGGTTTTTGGAGATGCTCTCCAAGAGAAAATAAGTCTTTTGTAATTTATTGCATCTGCAGGTTCATATATTCTTATACGGCCAGTTCTAGGAGTGACTAGAACTAGAGTCTCCAAGAATACTGCCTTCCCTAGGAGAAACCTCACCAACTCTAGTTCATGCTTTTGAAACTTGAAACCTTTCACTTTAATGAATTTGAGGCTAGTGAAGAAGTGAGGAAAGTACTGAAGTAGTTGCTTCTGATGTAATTCCCAGTAAAACCCGCAGTCAAAAGAAAAATCATTGAGCTGCAATATTTTCAAGTATGATCAATAAGAAGTAGAGTAAGACTAGCTAGCTAAGTGTAAGGCTGTTACTAAGAACAAAGTCACAATTTGTACAATTGGTTGAGTCGAATATACTCACATCAAGAAACAGTTTCTCTAGGCTCGGGCAATTCTTGAGAAAAGAAGCAATATCAAAAAGATTGCAATAGCTTGTACCTTCCATGAATAACTGAAATTCCTTCAAATTCCATAATCTGAATTGCAAATCTCGAAAAGCTCCATCTCGAATTCTTGTTGTCAAGCCCTTAACCGTACAAAACCAACAAACAAACCACAAAATTAAACCAAGAAATTACATTTATCAGGATTTGCTATATATTTTCCGTTTAATTCAATAATACTTTTTAATTTTTATAGGTAAATAGAGGAGGTATATGTTGGTGGGATTCGAGCCCCACTATCAAGCACCTTGAAAGTTGAAACCTCCTGGGTGTCCCTCAAATAATACTTGTTAGATTTTTTTTCTTTTTTAGAAACAAACACACACACACAAGGGAGAGGAAAAGAGGTTCTAACACAAAGGTACACCACAACTCCACTCAAAAACCATGGTAATAATAGTTGTTAGATTAAATTAAATAAATTCACCATCTTTTAAAGGCTTAAATTTTTTAGAAAATCAATCATTTAATATGATATTAGAATAAGAGGTCATGGTTCAATCTCCTATCACCGCATCACATTCCATTTAATCTTCCACGTGTTGAGCCCCACTCAATGGCAATAAATTCACCGTTTCATAAAAGTTTAAAATTTTGGAACAATCCGTAATTTAACAATATTAACGAAAAGAAATGAACAACCATTAATGACAATAAATTCATCATCTTCTAAAAAATTTAGGTTTTTGGAACAATCAATAATTTAACAATATTAACAGAAAGAATTTAACAACCAAAATCCATTAAAATAAATACATACCTCAAGAAATGCACTAGTTGTAGTCAGAACATTAGCATAAGAGAGATCAGATACCAAATTTTCCACTAGAGAGGCCTTTGCAAAACTTCTAGAGGGAGAGAAATTAAGCAAAACTTCATCCAAGTGCAAGACCTCAGCAAATTGAAATTTAACAACATTCCCAATATAATAAATTGAGCGTAGAGTCGGGGCATCGATATCAATGCTCAAAATTTCAGTGCAATGCCTAACTTTCAAGACCTTAAACCTCTTAAGGCTCCTAGCACAAACCTTCAAATGTTGAATATTACAACACTGCCATAGGTCCACGGTCTCAAGGAGTAAACAATGGAAAAACAAGGTTTCCATCGTTTCAGTGTTGAGATCGACTTTCTTAAGGATAAGAGTGGTCAACAAACTCAAACCTGTTAACTGTGGTGGAAGATCAACTTCACAGTAAACTAGTTTCAATGTTGTCAATGATTTGATGTCGAGAAACTGTGAAATCTTAAAAACATCTCTCCCTTGAAAAAAATCTAAATCAAGCTCTTCAACGCCTTTTTCAGCGCATATTTTGAGCCATCTCTCAATCATGTGTTCCTTAGCTGTGGGATCAAAACACAAACTTAGGCTTTGAATTCTCGAACCCACGTGAGAATTGAAAACATGGTTTACTATGTGAATATACTCCTCACGATCATGATGTCTAGCAAACTCTCTGTCAAACAGTATCTTACGATTGAAAAGCCAAGATTTCTTAAACCTTGGTGACAAAACTCCGATCTCCACCGCTTGTTTGATTGGCAAGAACGAGAAAATCCTTTCAAGAATATCGTCAGGAAGGTTCCCTGAACGATTAGGATTTGAACTAACACCGTCTATGTGACTAATAAGATTGTTTTGGTGCTGATTGTGAACCTTCTTGGTTCTCTTTTGTGGTGACCGTGACACTGTTTGGTTCTCTCTTTTTGGTGCAGCCATTGAAAAATAACAAAGAAAGAGTAAAGTGCTGGTTTTTTTCTGCCTTTTTTTTATGCATCAAACAATGAAAAATATATGAAGAGAAAAAAACCAACAAATTTAATTGGTGTTTGGGAAGTTAATGATTTTTTGAATTTATATTAACTATTTGTTTATGTATTTGGTGCTGTTAGAGAAAATTTAGCTTTGTGGCTGGTTTACCTTTTGTGGCATTCCTAGGAGGACTGAACCAGTGAGCTGATCAGTGAAGTGAGGCAACGACAAAGTAGTGACCTGTCAGTAACGTTTACTATGTTACCGGGTCAATGGATAGGTATTAAAAGCCAGGGTCTCTAAAGCATGTGATATAATTGAAATCGGTGTCGTTTTGGGACCGGTAGTTTAATGCGTACAGGGCAGTTTCGGTGTGTTTGTTTGGTTTGTATGGTAGCCGATTAGGAGTCATAAACTAATAAAACTTAAAAACAGTATGTTAGTTACGCTCCATTGGGTTACTCAATTAAATTCAAATATTTGGTTGTATTAATTAGTAAAACATAAATAAATTTATTGTTTTTAAAAATTATTAAATGCAATGCAATTATGTACTTGAATTTAATTAGAAACCTAATAATATTCTATGTTTAAGGCCATGTACATAAGTTATATGCATTCTTAAAACTTGATGTTTCAGCAATAAATCTATACCACTTTAATTGTATAGGGTTGAAATGTCTAGCTTGCCCTTCGTTGTAATGGGAGAATGTAATTAGTGAGGGGTAATCTTAACCTTTTGCTTTTGAACTAAATTGGTGTTTCATTATAAAAAAAATTACATAAGTTATATGCATTCTTAAAACTTGATGTTTCAGCAATAAATCTATACCACTTTAATTGTATAGGGTTGAAATGTCTAGCTTGCCCTTCGTTGTAATGGGAGAATGTAATTAGTGAGGGGTAATCTTAACCTTTTGCTTTTGAACTAAATTGGTGTTTCATTATAAAAAAAAAGGTCCTAGCAAAGCAAGATACTCTCTCTTGGGTGGGTTCCAGTTAGGTTCCAGTTAGCTTAACTGGTAAAGTCTCTGATAGTTGAATAAGAGATCTAGGATTCAATCCCCGCCTACACCAAAAACTGATTGGTGTCTTAGTTTGATAATAACGAGTTATTATCAAAAGCGAACATCATAGGTTAAAACTCTTTAAAAAAAAAGAAAAAAAAAAGATACCTCTCTTGAGTGGTAAAGATCACTTCAAAGCTTGAGTTAGGGAAAGAAAAAAAAAGTCTCAATAATAAGCCTGGAGTGTTTAATGCATACTATAGGATCATCATGACTGCTACATTGCTTTTTTTTGGATGTGATTGGCTATGCTGGCTCCGCCAGCCTGGGTGTGTTCTTTTTCTTTGGGGGGGTGGGGGTGGGGGCGCCATGCCACATCACATTTAATGCTAAGGAGAAAGTCTAGTTGTGGGTTAGTGGAGCATTTGACGGAATTTAGACTGCCGAGTCCCATAGGCGAAGCCAGCATAGAATTTTTCAATTTTTAATTATATATAGTATTCAAATCATTAAAAAGTAAAAATTATAGAAAAAGCTAGTTATTGGCCCCCTCTCAGATTTTAGAATTTAGACCTTTAACTCCTCAATCCTTTTGAATTAGTCCAAAACTTAAGTTTTATACATTGTGCAAATGTTTGGGTTTAGGATAACTCCTAAATAATTTTTTTTATATTTAGCTTGGCACCCTTGGAAAAATTTTCTAGCTCTGCCACTAATGAGTCCTTTGGTATAGCCCCTTGACACTAACAAGTTATGATATCGTTCTGAGGGACAACATCATTCATGTTGCTGGCGTGATAGCGTGAAGTTAGCATAATGCCTTTGCCTTTTCATCCACCACCCTTTCAATAATATCTTTGTAATTGTGGAAAATTTGGGAACAAAGTGAATTTTGCATAAAATCTAGTGTTCTATATATGTCAACTCTCTATGCATTCTACTTTTCCAACTTAAACATCCCATAAATTAAAATTTTCTAGCTCTGCCACTAATGAGTCCTTTGGTATAGCCCCTTGACACTAACAAGTTATGATATCGTTCTGAGGGACAACATCATTCATGTTGCTGGCGTGATAGCGTGAAGTTAGCATAATGCCTTTGCCTTTTCATCCACCACCCTTTCAATAATATCTTTGTAATTGTGGAAAATTTGGGAACAAAGTGAATTTTGCATAAAATCTAGTGTTCTATATATGTCAACTCTCTATGCATTCTACTTTTCCAACTTAAACATCCCATAAATTGGAATTTTTTAATTCTGTTTTTTATGGCATGGTAATTGTGGAGGGACAAACCTCTCTCTTAGAAGGTATTGTCTCACATGAGTGGTACACCCCACATGTGCGCTCAAGCTTATATGCTGCTGGTGGGAGGCGTCTCTCCCTGATGTGGGATTGAGTAAATCTGTGAGGGTCTTCACCTAAAGCGGATAATATCTTCTAAGGGAGAGGTTCATCCCTCCATAGTAATTATAGTCAAGTTTGAAGTGATAATTTATAAGTTATAAATGGTAATATAATAAGTGACTATATTTTGAAAAAAATGGAAGTGACTTGAATGAAACTCAAGAGTTTAAAAGCTAAGGTTTGTGACATGAGATATAATTGAAATCGGTATCATTTTAGGATCAGTAGTTTAATGTGTACATGACTATTTCAGCATGTTTGTTTCAAGAGAGTCAATTTTGTACCAAAGGTAATTTCGGTTTGGCCAAGGGAACGAAATATTTTGGTACCAATGTACCGTTTCAGGATTACGGTTATTTATATATTTTTATACATATATGTATTTTTGTATCTATTTATGTAAGTATGAATTTATTAATTTTGATGTTATTCAATATAAAATTTTAAATTTACATATTCTATAAGCCTAAATATTAGCCCAAGTACATTAACCCAATATATTTGCTTAAATAACATGTTTTTTAAAAAAATTTTAACAGCTGAAACACTCAAAATATCCTGGTACAATCCTTTATTATATTTGGTACATTTTGTCATTTGAAGGAGTACTGGTACCAATTTAATGGCTAGTGCAATATATTTCCCTAGTACAGTATTGACTTTCTTGGTTTGTTTCCTTTGTATGGTAGCTAATTAGGATAGTCATAAACAGATAAAACTTAAAAACAGTATCTTAGTCACACTACATTGGATTTCTCAATTAAATTCAAATATTTTGTTGTATTGAATTTGTTGACAATTAAAACACAAATAGTTTCATTATTTCCCAGAACAATTAAATGCAATGCAATTATGTATTTGAATTTATTAGGGATTTAATATTCTATTCTATGTCTAAGTTATATATACATATATATTGTAGGGACACAGTTTGGCTCCCAAGCCCAAAAGACAGATGAACTTAGATCCAAAGAGCCCAATATAATGAATTTGTAGATAGTGGGTTGGAAATCTAAGCTTTAATGAATTAACCAACAAGTAAAGTGGATCCAGATGACCAAGAAAATGAAAATAGACTTATTAAATCTAAAGAAAATCGTCCTCGGTACAATCCGAGGAGATCAATTCTTATATATCTCTTCTCAAGTTTGATTACAAATTCCACTCTTGATTGCTACAATGTTTCTCTTTTAATTTTCCCATCCCACTCTCTTAGGGTCTTCTTTCTGTTTTATACTCTCTTCCTTCTTTTATCTCTACCCTCCACGTGTAGAGTAGATTGTTGGTGTTGATCCTTATCCCATCATCACCTTCCTGAAGTCTCTAGTAGTAGCTATAAGGCTGAAAGTTACTGTTCAGGTATCACTTCCTCATTAATGCGACTAGAGAGTTAGCTACAGAGCATTCAATGCGGTGGTATCAGCTTTCTTTTTAGATATTTTAGGACTTCCCTCTATCCTGCACTTTTGTGATACTTATCTTTATAATAGAATCTCCTAGAACATTGCCCTGGATAGTAGGCCACCCCTTTGGACCTTGGCTTTGCTCAGCCAATGAGGGATTCATCCTCGAACCACCCTCATGGACCCTTATGATCAAAACTAGCCTCTTCACTTACTAACACAAATTCCTTTGATTATGTTCGCCCTTCCTCGGACCACTTCATGTCCTCGGAGTGGGCCTCCGGCCCAATATATACATATACACACACACACATATATATATAATATAAAAATTCTACTCTAGTCTAATTTAGTGTATATATGTATGAAACTCCCTCATGAAGACTTGAACCTTGATCTTTGCCCACCATATCCCACAAGCACTTATACTTGTGAAGTGATGATTGCACCAAGGGTGTGCGACGGTAAGTTTTATGCATTCTTGAATCTTGATGTTTAAGTAATAATTCGATACCACTTTAATACTATAGAGTTGAAAGGTCTAGTTTGCCCTTCATTGCAATGTGAGAATGTAACTAGTGAGGGGTAATCTTGACCTTTTGTTTTTGAACCAATAAGTCTAAAGTGTTTAATTCACACTATAGGATCATCATGACTACTACACTGCTTTTGTTTGGATGTGATTGGCTATGTTGGCTCCACCAACCTAGGTGCTCCTCCTAATTGGCTACAATGCTCCTTTTTTGGGGGGGGGGGGGGGGGGGGTGCATTTAATGCTACGGGGAAAGTCTGGTTATGGGTAGTGGAGCATTTAATGTGATTTAGACTGGCGAGTCCCATAGGTGAAGTTAGGGGGCCATGTCTCCCCCTAGATTTTTCAATAGTTTTCAATTATATATAGTATTCAAATAATAAAAAATTACAAATTATAGAAAAATGTAGTTATTGTCCCCCTTCAAATTTTAGAATTTAGGCCTTTAACTCCTCAATCCTTTTGAATTAGTCTAGAACTCAAGTTTTATACATTGTTCAATTGTTTGGGTTTTGGATAAGTCCTTTTTTTTTTTTCTTTTTTAGCTTGGTCCCCCCTAGAAATATTTTCTGGTTCCGCCACCAGCGAGTCCTTTGGTACAGCCCCTTGACATTGACAAGTTACAGTATCATTTTGAGGGACAACATCGTTCATGTTACAGGCGTGATAGCATAAAGTTAACCATAATACCCTTGCCTTTTCACCCACCATCCACAGTACTTTTTCAATAATATCATTGTAATGGTGGAAAATTTGGGAACAAGGGGAATTTTTCATAAAATCTAGTGCTCTATATATGTCAACTCTCTATGCATTCTATTTTTCCAACTTAAACGTCCGTAAATTGGAATTTTTCAATTCTGTGCACTAGCATAGTATGTGAGGCACATGCAATTGCTATTTTTTTTTTCTTATTTATAAATTTTTATGGCATTGTGATTATGGTCAAGTTTGAAGTTATAACTTATTAGTTATAAATGGTAATATAATAAGTGACTATATTTTGAAAAAATGGAAGTGACTTCAATGAAACTCAAGATTTAAAAGCAAAGGTTTGTGACATGAGATATAATTGAAATTGGTGTCGTTTTGGGACCGGTAATTTTATGCGTACATGGCTGTTTCAGTGTGTTTGTTTTAAGAGAGTCAATTTCGTACTAAAGGTCGTTTCGGTTTGGCCAAGGTAATGAAATATTTCAATACCAATTGATATCGGTGTACCGTTTTAATATTACTGCTATTTATATATTTTTATACATATATGTATTTTGTATTTATTTTATGTAAGTATGAATTTATTAATTTTGATGTTTATCAGCATAAAATTTTAATTTTACATATTTTATAAGCCTAAATATTAGCCCAAATACATTAACCCAATATATATGCTTAAAAACTTGTTTTTTAAACAAATTGTACCGGCCAAAACATTCAAAATATCCCGGTGCAGCCGGTACAACCCACTAATATATCCAGTACATTTTGTCATTTTGAAGGAGTACCAGTATCGGTTTAATGGCTGGTACAATATATTTTCCCGACATAATATTGACTTCCTTGGTTTGTGTCCTTTGTATGGTAGCTAATTAGGATAGTCATAAATTGATAAAACTTAAAAACAGTATCTTAGTTACACTACATTCGATTTCTCAATTAAATTCATATATTTTGTTGTATTTAATCTATTGACAAATAAAACACAAATAGTTTTATTATTTCCAAGAACAATTAAATGCAATGCAATTATGTATTTGAATTTATTATTTTATTCCATGTCTAAGGTAGTGTACCTGAGTTTTATCGTTCTTAAATCTTGATATGTTTTTTTTTTTTTTTGCTCTCACATAGTGTATCTTCAAGACTTTCAACCAGAGACTAATCACTGTTCGCGCTGGGTGGGCCCACGAATGGGTAAAGCGTTGGCCCAAGAAATTCTTTTCAAAGTGCAAGTAGCAAGACTCAAACTGGGGAGCACACCCAATCGAGCTCAGTACAAGCGCCTTGAGACCGAGAGCCCAACCAACTTGGCCAACCCCTAGATTTTAAATCTTGATGTTTAAGTAATAATTCGATACCACTTTAATACTATAGAGTTCAAAGGTCTAGTTTGCCCTTCATTGTAATGTGAGAATGTATCTGGTGATGGGGTAATCTTGACCTTTTGCTTTTGAACTTTTTTTTTTTTTTGGGGAGAACCAACTTTTGAACTAAATTGGTGTTCCATTAAAAAAAGGTGTCAGTAAATAAAAATAAATAGAAAGAAGTGCATGTAAAGCACGATACCTTACTTTGGCGGTAATGAGCACTTTGAAGCTTGAGTTAGGAAGGGAGATAGATGAAAATTTCAATAATAATTTTGAGTGTTTAATGCATACCATTATATGAAGGGGGAAAGAGGTAATTATACCCCCAGTTGGCACATGTTGACTCATAAGACCATCATGATCATTGACCACTACATTGTTTTTGGATGAATATGACAAACTATGTCTGCTCTGCTGGCCTGTGTTCTTCTCTCAATTGTTTGGAATGCTCACTGGGAGGTAACACCACATTTAATGCTAGAGTAGTTCTAGTGCCACAACTTGTGCCACAACTTATACTACAACTCGCTCATGTGACGAGTTGTGGCTAGTGGAGGGGTGTCTCACATGGACTCACCATCACCTCTCCACCAATCACAACTCGCCACATAGGCGAGCAATAACACAAGTTGTGCCACCAGACTTATTCTTAATGCTAAGTGAAAGGTCTAATTGTAGATTGGTGGAGCATTTAATGTGATTTAGACTAGCTAGCCCTTTTGTACAACCCCTTAACATCGGCAAGTTAGGATATTGTTAGAAGGGACAATACCATTTGTGTTACCGGCATGGTAATTGTCTCTACAACAAAAGTTAATGGTGGAAAAATTGGGAACATGGTGAATTTTGGAGTGAAATCTAGCTCTCTATGTATTCTACTTTTCCAACTTAGACATCCCATAAATTGGAACATTCCAACTCTGAACATTACCATAGTGTGTGAAGCACATGTAATTATGGTCTTGTCTGAGGTTATAAGGGATACATGGTAATATAATAAGTGACTATATTCTGATATACGGATTAAAAATAAATAAATAAAAGTGACTTGAATGAAATTGAAGAATTTTAGGTTCTCCAGTAGAGTTCCCTTTAAAAAAAATTCTCCACTAGAGTCAGTTAATTTTGACAAAGCATTTTGTGTAATGGGTTTACCGTTTATAAAACATCCCCTTTCATATTTGGAGAACCCTTACATAGCTGGAAGACCCAAATGTTGTGAAAGTGGTTCTGTATAAAACATACGTTAATTTTATTGTTAGCTATAATGCTTACAAGCCTCATATCTTACAAGTACACAATAAAAAATTGATATGGATATTAAATTCTGAAAAGGCTATAAAGTATATCCCATTTTTCGTTGGACAGAATATTATAGCTTCAGTTATACAGAAAAACCAAAACGAATATACAGATATATAAAGATGTGGAAGAAGAAACCTGGGAGGTTTTTTAAACTAGTTAACAAGAGTCCTGACAACTAGAAGAAACTCTGTATTCTTTTCCTTCTGTAATCTGCAATCATTCTTAATTCTTATTTTTATCTATAAGAATATGCCTAATAGAAGCCTTTCTTCCCAGAAAAATAAAATAAAATAAAATAGAAGCCTTTATTTTTCTTGAGTTGCAAAAATATGCTTCAGGATAAATCAGCCTATATAGTATATGCTCTATTTCAGTACTCCATGAATGGTTAAGCACATTATCATGATTGCTGTTTTTGTTGCATTAGTCATAGGGAACAGCCATAAGCATAGATGGACTGCTGTTATTGTACATGCCATGAACCAGTGACAGCACAAAAATAATAAATATAAAATCCATAAAAACCAACCGATGAGATCCCAAAACCTCTGTAACTGAGCAATTCATGAAAAATCTGTCCAATTTCAGCCCAATAACTTGAAATGTACACACAGGCACTAAGGCTCAATACAAAATTCTGATAGACTTCTGGTACCACTGATTCAATCAAACAATGTATTAATTAAGCACATGATGACCGTTTGAATCATAATCATAACAAAAGCTTATCCAGAAACTTGATTATGTACAAAGCTCTGCAAAATGACTCAAGGACCCTGGTGCAGCTCTTCATGTTCAGATAGATTGTTAAAATCGTTGCCATTCAATTCAGTATCATTCTCCACTGAAGCAACAGAGAAACTCCACACAGAAGCACAATTTTCATTGCCTACATGAAACATAAACAAAATTTAAATAGGAATAGACTCATCTACAAGAACAGAACAAAACAATTCATAAGATCCCAAAAACACAGGTACCCTCTTCCATTCTGATGTTTTTTGTTTTTTTGCTGCATAAAAGTTTTCTTTAGCAAAGAAACGAAAAATGAAATACAGTGCTCTTCCATTCCAATGAAACAATCTTAAATTCTGCAATTCCATAGTAAAGTAAATGCAGTATGAATACATAGAAGCCCTACAATCTAAAACTTTGAGAAGCTGAAAACAAATAAATATGTAAATACCAATTTCATTATGCTTTTAATGTTACTGCCAGTGCCTTGTGACTCGAGTAACCTGAAGCTGTAGTTCATCAGATTATATTGAACTTCAACTCAACTATTTTTTTTTATTTACATTCTCTTCTTGTATTTTCTGGGTTCAGCCAAAATCCAGTTAGATGTATTTACCAAGACATCACAACAAGGTATTGACTTTTAAAACCCTTTTTTCTAAAGCCATTTAAACTTAAAACAAATCCCAGGTATATTGCATTACCCTTTGAACCAAAAAAATAACATACTAAGCAGCAAGTAATGGCCAGAACACGAAAATAGTCTTACCATTGAGCAATGAGGCAGTATAACCAAAAAAAAAAAAAAAAAATGTAAAACAATGACACAATTCAACAAGAGTGATATTGGAAGGAAAGACATTGCAAATGTTAGAAAACATCTCCAAAAGAACAAAGTTTGCAGCTGAGTTACTGGAAATACCACTCAAAGGCACATCCTCGTAGATATCATCAGGAACTACAAATCTTCGGTGCCCTGATGAGGAAGCAGCCATTGGCAGAAATGGATGGAAAGAGAATCCACTTACTGTGTCTGTATAGCCAATAGAACAGATATAAAAAAAATTAGTTATCAAAGAGATAAGGATATATGCAAAATTCAACCAGCCACATCTCTAACAGATATGAAATATCATTAATACCCGATGCAGCTTGAAAACTTGATACCCAATGCCCAGTTTGAAGATCATATATATGAACAAAACCATCCTGAAGCCAAAAGTGCAATAACAAACAAATAACTTAATTGAAATGGTAACATTTATTTGGCTATGGCATAATATCTGGCCAAAGAGATAAATTGAAACTAAAACAATACCTGACCACCTGAACCAAGGTGTCGCCCCAAGGGTTCAATGTCAAACAATATTCGCTGGTTGGTAGATTCTGATGACCTGTATAACCTAATACAAGGTACATATTTAAAATTGGTCACACTTCAATACTGCCTTATTTTAATGAATGAAAGAAACAAACTTGCATTAATAGATACCATAAGTTTCTATTAATGGCGTTAGAATTTCCTTTTGGTAGTCATCAAGTGAATGGAAAACGACAAGGAACACTTTTATTAATGTTAAGATACCATAAGTGAAGATTAGATATCAATTGAAACTGAAAAGTGCCAAGTACATACTCACACTTTTATTGGCAAATGATTTGGGAAATTGTCAATCCTTGGTTTTAGAATTTTCATAATATTTATTGGGTGTTGCCATGTGTTAAATTACCAATTCTCCCAAAAGCTCAAGCTATTAGGAAATGGTAAATTTAATCATTTAATCGTAATTCTAACACTCTCCCTTACTTGTGGGCCTAAATTCCCCCTTAATAAGCGGGGCCTAATACATTGGTTGTTATATCTTTAAGAGTCTCTTTCTTGTAACTGTTCAGTTGTTTGTGTGTACACCTCCTTGTGTGATGACTAGCATATTATTGTAAAAATATATATTTATTAAAAAAAGAAAGAAAGAAAAAGGAAAGCTTCTCCAGATGAGATAAAACTACTTACTTGTACACAACATCAACGGCTTTGCGTATATCCCAGCATAGTATATATGGGTCCTTCAAGAAAAATAAATGCAAACTTTATACAGGTGGATAGACAACACACATAATGTTAGCGTAAGAAAATGCACCATATTTGAACTTTCCAAATCCATCAGAAAATGACAATATGGCTGAATTACACAGAAGTTCATACAAGAATGCAAACAGAGAGAGCAACTTTGCCAAATCCCCACAAGAATAAGGCCTTAAGGAAGTAACAACTCTAGCGCAAGAAATATCAATGGCAAGTTGGCAAACATAGGGTGAAGAAAGAAACAATAATTCTTTTCTGTTTTGTTCTATTTTAGGGGGGATTTGTCTATTTGGTACAATAGAGGCACTGCCTAAACCCACAATGACCACCCCACCCCCACCCACCAGGTCATGACCATACTAGTTGAACTTCACAACTGTACTTAACACTAAAAATCATTATTGCAATATATTTGAAAATCTGAAGGTGAACTGAATCAACCACATATCACATTTTAGCATCATGTCAGCAGGTATGTTTGGAGTAGGCAAAAAAATTAAACCCGAACCTCTTGACAACTGGCTTAATTGGAAAACAAATTACCCTCCCATAACCTTTGATTTTACTATTAAGAATTAATTTTTATAATAGCAAAACTATTGTTTATGTTTTAATTTATAATCTAATATACAATACTAATAGGAAAACTACATATATTTGTTTGACTTTGGATAGCCAGGAAAATTTTCTAGTTTTTATCTTGCATTATTTGTCTTCAGTCAGCCATTAATAGGAAAAACATTGATGTATAAATTGATCACAAGAAAAAAGTTCATTACCACACCCAATCCCATTCTCAACGCTCACCAAAAAAAAAAATTTTTGTATTGAATTTAACAACTTGAACTGCAAGGGGAAAAAAAACGTAGAAATAGTTACCTTCCGGCCTCCTGTATATAAATAGTTTCCATCTTTTGAGAACTGGACCTGAAGAAATAATTTTTGCCTTTATTTATTGATACAATATCAGAATGAAGTAAATGATGGGGAATGCAGACTTACATGTGTAACCCCACCTTCTTGACCATGTAAAACATATAAGAGTTCCATATTATCTTCTTGATATATTGCAGTGGTCTGGCTGTAAGAACCCATAGCTAGCAATCCAGTATGAGTTGGACAAAAAGCCAGTGCAGATATAATACCTGTAGACAGTAAAAAAGATGAGGATATGTGCTTCATTATTTCATTGACCAAAAGAAAATTTTACTCAGGTGGTTAAAATAAGAGCGCGCACCTGTTTGGCCTTCTTTATTCCCTTGAAGTGTAGAATGTTGTTTAAAATCTCTACCAGGGCGATGTATGTCAAACATCCTAACAGCTTTGTTGTATCCGGCAAATATCCTACATGACAAAAAAAGTATAAACATCAATGGGTCATCTGTTAATTGGCACCCAGATACCATGCCTGCACTATCCATAAACCCTAGTTAGATGACAACACATAGAGGCAGTTATATAAATGGTTCAGATAAGGCACTAAACCACAGTTCATTATAAAGTATTTGCATCACATTAGAGCTAAAGGTGATATATAAATATACAGCACCTAATATTCTGAGAACAATGTCCTTTTAAATCCTAATACAAAAGGCTAAAATAGCAGCGCGTGCAAATTATGAATCCTTTGAAAAACCTTACTTACTTTGTCCCAGTGGGATTGAATGCAATTGAAAAGGCAGCAGTTATTTCATCCATGGCATCATAAGCCCGGTATGTGCAGCGCAGCTGAAATTTTCAGTCAGAAGGAAATGGTCACCAACCAGCTATAGTAATAAGGAAACCACAAATGCAGTACACAAGCTTCTTAGAAAGTCTATCGAATGAGCACATAGAATTTAGAAATGGTGAACTGGAATATACACATGGTGCATAAGGGTGGGACCCACCATGCCTTCATGATGTAGGAAAGAGAGGTGTACCCATGGAAAGGCCCATTTACTGTATATTACAAAGCCATTTTCGAGTCTTAGAGCTTAATAAAACACAAATCTCATTAACAAAAAGCATATCAGCAATAAGAGCTCAGCACCTCTCCTGAAGTAGCATCCCAAAGATGAATTGGATGGTCGCGAGCCGTACTTGCAAAAACACAACTAACTGGATCTGAAATGTCAATCAATCCTCAGATCAAACTTCCATTCAGATATACCATCAATCAATTGCAAAATCAATCCAAATTTAACTGAAAGCATAAAAGTCATAGCACAAGGACAAGGGAGATTATTGAAGCACCTGAAGCAGACATGTATGGATACCAACAAAAGTCATATACTGACTCTCCCTCATTCATGACAAGTTTTGCAGCATAGGAATCTGCATTTTTTTAAAAGTTAAACCATAAGTATATGTATAATGATTGAATAAAGCAAGTGAGATTAACAAGTTTAGATACAAAGAACCCAAAATTAGCTTCTATATATCAATGCAAACTAGTTAAAATTCTTGTTCTGAATCATTCTCAATAAAGAGAAGTTTCGGGCATACACTACTACCCCTTCATTCTTTTCTCACTAGAAATCATCTTTGGAGAGAGTTAATGGTTATGGTATAGTGTAATAAACAAAAACGCTTAAATATCACCTAAGAGAAAACTTACCTTCATCGGCAGCTATTGAACAAGTGTTGATATCACCACCACTTCCATTATCTGGTCTGTTGAAGAACAAAATACTTATTATGGTAAAGTTCTTATGGACACGTTAATGCATTAAAGTGACCTAACAGTGAAAACAGGAGCATGCAAAGAAAGTATCATTTTCTGAACCACGTAAATAATTTTTCTCTAGCATTATCAAAACACCTTCTTGCTTTCATAAACTAAAGCATCAGTTTTACCCAGTTTTTTATAAGAATTTTTTTATAGGGAAAATAACACAACTTTCCTTGAGGTATATCAAAATGACAATGACCCCAAAGTTTCGCAAAAGATGACACTTCCCTCCCTAATGGTTGTGATAAATATAAGATATAAAAAGAAACCCCTATTTTGTCCTTGTTACCTTATTTTTGTGGACTAACTTGCTCTTGGTTATGCAATAATGTCCTAATTTTCCCTTGCTTTATTGATAAAGTCCTTATTTTTCCCTTGAGTTATTTGATTCACCCGATTACCAAAAATTATGCATGCTTAATTGAGTAAGTCAAGGGTAAAATAGGTATTTTATTGTATTTGTTATGTTTATCATATGCCTCTAGAAAGGACTGTCATTTTTTGCAAAACTTTGCTGGCCACTCTATCATTTCCTTATGTGTTTATGGAAGTTATTGTAATTTTCCCAATCCTATCTTGCGGATCACTCATTGAACATTTTTAATTATTGTGGCACCAAATACACTTTTAGATTTGTAATATTTAATCAAACCACGAAATTGATCCATTTCAGACATACACATGACATAGTCCTAATGAATTACAAAGAAATTTTATATGATTTTAATACCAATAATTTCCTAGCTACAGCATTAGTTTGTGCATATGTGAGTGTTTTTCATAAGGTCATTAAATGCATTAAAAAAATTGAGACCACAACGCAAATAGAAGTAACAAAAAGGTGACAATCAATATTGGGTTGTTAAAGTGCAGGTTTTGCTTTTGTAATCACAAATTGCATTAAATCTAGATTTCAAAAGCAAGAAAAGTAATTCCAAAATGGTATCCAAAGAGCACCCTTTCTTTCCTTTTCTTTTTTCAATATACCACTTGCATTGCCCTGTTTGAACTGTAAACTCTCTCTAAAACCATAAGCTAAAACTTAGATACAATTCTTTTGGTGCTTAAGCTTAGATTTCCTAATTGAATTCATTGTCTTGACCAATGCATACAAACTATTGTTATCTTTTTCAAAGACAAATAAATTCTACTACGTGTTTCATTGGTCGATACAACCACATGCTTAAAAAGGTCATACTCAGTACATAAAACTCTCACTTTTGCAAGGCCTAGGAGAGGTGATTGGTCAATACAACAACATGGTTGCATCTATCTAATTTATTTTTTTATATGTACCACATAGTTGAATTTTAATTAAAGAACATAAAGTACAGCGCCAAAAAAATATAAGAAACTCACAATGTGAACACACGAAGAGTATTGTCCTCAGAGCTTGTAAGAAAACAAGACCCATCTGGAGACCTAGAGTAAAACTCCAAAAACAAAACAAAATTAAGCCCCAAAGTTCAAAATGTAACAAAAAAAAACAAAAACAAAAACAAGAAAGAAGTTAAAAGTTAAAGCTTGTGAAAGAGTAAAAACAACATGGGAGGAACACAAAAAAAAAAAAACAAAAACAAAACAAAACAAAAGTACCATTTGATGGCTTTAAGGAAGTTGTTAGGGTTTGGAGAGTTCCTGAACTGGTTGTAGAAATGGTAGGTTCTATGAGGCGGAACATCGAACCGAATCACAGGCCAACTGTACTCTTGTTGTTGCTGCTCCTCCTGGTCCTTGGTTGGTTCTGTAATTTCTGCCACTTCTGAGGGCGAGTTGGACTTGGACTCGGACTCGTGATTGCTATTGTGATTGTGATTCTCCTCTTGTTCTTCTTCTTGTCCCATTGCTTCTGTTACAGACATTTTCACCACTGACTAGCGAGCTCAGTGATAATGAGGTTCCGCTCAATTTTGCTCTTTACAAAGAGGAGACGTATTTTTTCTTTTTCTTCATTTTAAAGGTTAAAAATACTGGATTTTTTTTTTTTTTGAAATGAAAAATACTGTTTCTTCCTTAAAATTTCTATGAATTATATTTTCCCTTATACTTTTAGAGATTTTCGTTTATGGTTCTTAAAATATTGAAAAAATGTTACACTTTTTTTAATTAATTTTTTTATAATTTAATAATTAGGAGAGATTTGAATCCTTAACGTTTTCCTCCTAAATTTTTTACTAAAAAAAACTCTGTTTACTTATTTTTTATCCTAAATTATTTTTAAAAAAACTTATTAAAAAAAATTTGAGAATAAAAACTAAACTTCAAGATTTTTTTTTTTTTTTTATACTAACACGCCACAACCACAATTACATGAAAAAACTTCAAGTTTAAAAATGAAAAAAAAAATTTAAATAAAAAAGAAAGAATATGAATTTATGCAAATTTTACAGATAAAAAAATATATTAGCATTTATCTAAGTCTGATTATAAAAATTTGTAAATTACAAAGGTTAAACCCAAAAATAATAATAATAATAATAATTTTATACTAAAACAAATAAAACTTGTTGAAGTAGAAAATAAAAATACAACAAAATAAAGAAAAAAAAAACACAAAAAATTAGAAGTATATATTGGTGTTACCACCTTTAAAAATATATTCCACCAAATAAGAAATATAATTAATTTTAAATAGTATGGTATTATATTTATTTTTTGATTTGTCAATTGCCAAATTCTCATCATAAATTTGTCTCCATTTAGAAGCAAATAAAGAGGATCATTTTCTAAACTTCAAGAGCTCTTTTCACAATTTTTGGGGAAAAAAATAGAAAAAGAAAAACTAAAATGCACTATATGTCATATTAGTTTAGAGCCAGCTTCTAAATTGGTCTATTGACAATGCTAAAATTTCAAAGAAATCATTCAAAACTTTTTGTCCATTTGGTGGATTTTTAGCAAGAGAATTGTAGAAGTGAGAGCAAAGTAGGAGCTCAAGAAATGCAAAAAATGGCAATAGTAGGTCTAATATATTATTTGTGGAGAAGTTGATCGAACATCAATTCCCCAAAAAGAAAAAAAAAAACTCAATTCAAGATTGCCATAAATGGTTGTAGTCACCAATCCTACTATATTGACTCTAGATTTTTCTTCCAACATAGGTCAAATTTCCAGAGGGGTGGAGCATGGTGAGAATAGTTGGGAGACTTTCTTGAGTTGGAAGTTGGGGAATGAAATTTATGCAGTGCATGCTGAAAGTGAAGGATATGGTATTAGGTGTTTCGGATGCATGCATCTTCACACTCACATGAGAGTGGGCTCCACAAGTATGAAACACACTCTCATGTGAGTGGGAGGATGCATGCATCTGAAACATCTTGTATTTTCTCAAAGTGAAGAGGGTGGATCTAACCAAGTGAGCAATTTGAGAGAAATTAAGAGAAAAGGGGGGGGGGGGTGGGGGTTGAAATCCAAATTACACCTTTATGTTTGATTGGATGAATTGTCATTTAAACATTAAAAAAATAAGGCTTCAAATAGTTTTTTATTTTTATCTTTAATAAAAAAAATCAAATGGTTAATTCAAATTTGCTAGACTACTAGAAAAATATATATTTAGTAAACTAAGTTTAGCACAATTACTTTAAGTATCTTAGTGGTTGGGAGAGTTTTCTTAAGAAATTCTATTACAATATCTCAAGATCAATTCTTCATACACTTTCTATATATTTTTGTTAAAAATTTTAAGTTATTGGATTGGGCAACGGGTTGGGCCAACGGGCTGGGCTACTGGGCTAGCCCACTGGGTGCCCATGGGCATAAAAACTAGCTCACGGCCTAACCCACTGGGCTAATGGGCTACCCATGGGCCTTAATAACAACGGGTTGGGCCGCCCATTAGCCCGATGGGCTGCCGGGTTTTTGGGTCGGCCCGTGGGCCATGGGCTATTTGATGACCCTTAGGCCTATCAGTTAAATGATTATTTTCTTTGTTGCTACTCATATATGAATTGTAACAATACATTAAAATGATGTTTTCCCACGGTACATTAGTCCCAATTGTGTTCATGGGACTCGCAAAGAACCTCGTCAAAATAAAAGAATATCAGTGTTACAGTCCTTTTTCTTTATCAAATGAGGAAAAAACAGCTCCATTATCATTTTTATTTATCAAATGAAGGGGTTGGCATGATATATTTCACGAAATTTATAAATGACTGCTATCCTTGACACAGCTTTTCAAATATGGATCATCCCTGTAAGTTGAATATATTGGAAGATCAAGAGCTTTCTCTGCAATTCTGCCGTCCTCATGAATCTTTGCTATCAGGCTCTCAATGCTTGAAAAATTGGCCTATCACATTTCACACCCAAGTTTAGCATGAAAAAGGGAAGAAGAGCTAGACTGGAATGAGCAAGGGGCCAAAAAGTTGCGAAAAGCAATCATATATGATAATACCTCAGGTCGTATATAACCAACGATAACAAGACGCAAATCCTCCCCATAGAAATCTTCAGCAAAGTCATGAAGCAACCACGGCTCCTGCATTGTAAACTAGCTTTAACAAGGGAATGGACAAGGGGAAAAGAATTCAAGAGTCTATCATTTATGTCTCATCACACTCACTATGGTCTTTTCTGGGTTGTTAAAATATGGATTCCACCCAATACTCATGACCATTTTAAAAACACCTTTGGTTGGTAATCCAGCCCAACCAAAATATACCCCCGAGGGATGCTCTGAAAGGACAGTTGAATAACCTTCGGTAGATAGATTTGCTGAAAAATAAAGAAGTTATTACATTAACAAAATGCAACAAATTATCAAGCGAAAAAGAAGAATAAATTATAACCTGAATGATATCCCAATACTCTCAAGCTCAATGAGCAAAAGTAGGAGTTGAAGGATACATTGGGAGAAACCACAAAACCAGCTAACTATGAGAAACTGACAGATCTATAGACCACCTCAGTGGCCTGAAAGTAAAATTAATACTAATTTCAAAGCAAATAGGTATTCAAAGGTCAAGAAATGTTCATAATAATTCTAGCTTAATGAGACAAAGGAAGAGAATTTTTTTTTTTTTTTTTTTTGGGGGGGGGTGGTGGTTTGTCCATCAACATTCAGTAAGGGTACTCTGAAAGGTGTAATAAGACCTCTCATAAAACATGCAGTAGGCTCAGGACAAAATGTGCATCCTGATGGAGCTCTTTTGCCGATATATGGCTAGAAAGTGATTTAGGATGCTGGCAGCTCCTTAAATGCTAAGGTTTCTGATGATTTGGCTGGCATTGGCCTCCTGTCAGATCAGAGAGCTTGCTCTCCATCTAAGTGGGCCTTTTTCAAGTTACTTTGCAGCATGAAGATTCTGTAAGGTGGTTCCCTAAGCCTTCAGGTCAATTTACCTGCAACTCAGCTTGGAATGAGATTAGGGGAAATCATCAACTACTGCATTGGTACAGGTCGGTTTAATTTAGTGCTGGAATTGCTAAGCAGTCCATATTATGGCTTGCTATCAAGGATGGACATTCTACTCGTGATAGACTGGCCAGATGGGGATATATGGGTGGTGTATAGTGTGTGTACTGCAGAAATTACTAGGAATGCAGAGACCGTTTATTCTTCTGGGTGCTCCTTCACTAGGAGAGTGTGGAAACAAGTTCTGTCTTTATGTCTTTTTATTAGACAGGTTGCCTTACATTATGCTCTGGGGTATATAAGAGTTTTTTTTTTTTTTTGATAGGTAGCATAAAATATTATTAAAATTAAAGCCAACCCGAGTACACCGGGAAGTGTACAAGAGTTAAAGTAAAAAGCTTTAGAGCGCTAGCATGTAAACTTGCTTTCACAGCTACTGTTTACAATATTTGGCTTCAAAGCTGTGCAAATGTCTATAACAACCCGGTGAAAACTGATGAAAAGTTGTTGAAGGAGATCAAAGATGATATACAAGCTTAGATTGGTATTTTCTAGAATATCCCAAATTTATAAGGAATAGAAGCATCTGTTGTAATTAGAAAGTAGCTTGGAATATTAATAACTGGTAGTTTTCTTGTGGTTTTTTGTTGTTTCTTTACTGCTGCTTGTTTTCCATGAGCCTTTGTACCAAATGTTCTATTCTTTTTGCAAAAAAAGTCTCTCATTCATCCAAAAAAAGAAAAAGAAAAAAATTTTTGGGGGATTTTTACATACCTGTAGGAATCCCAAGTACCTTAGAGCCCCGACCAAGCCCCTTAATGACAGGTCCACCAATGTACCAAGATTCTATCGGCAAAGTACCCTCTACCCCTGCAAAACAAATCAATAGCTCTGTTAAAAATGGTTGATACATATAGAACTGAATTAACATGGTTGAAACAAAGGTAGAGAGGGGTTT
This sequence comes from Quercus suber, assembly GCF_002906115.3. Taxonomy (NCBI): domain Eukaryota; kingdom Viridiplantae; phylum Streptophyta; class Magnoliopsida; order Fagales; family Fagaceae; genus Quercus; species Quercus suber. Next base: position 126,321 of record NW_027069820.1, read on the forward strand.
ACAATCTTGAAATGGAGGTAAGCCCCACTTTTCAGGTTTCAAATCAAGCAGAGAGTTGATCACCTCATCCGCTGAAGTGTAAAGATGGGATTGTTTGGGAATGGATGGTACAGCAACTACTTCCATTCCAGCAGCCTTACCAGCGGTAACACCTGGTCTGACAATCAAATATGCAAGAATTAAGAAAAAACCTAAGAAATTATTACGGAAATCCTCATCATATTAACCCTTACAACTAAATAACCATGATCATCTGATAAAAGACAGTAACAAACCTGTCATCACTAGAATAAAACATAAAACTATATCTAGAATCCATTTCAAGTAATTCATGCACTGAGGGATAATAATATGGTCAACCCTCCAAAATGTGAACAAGAACACGTGCCCGTTTGGCGTCCCATTTTGAAACCGAACTGTTTCCAAGTACAGGTTTTTTAAACCTCAAATTTTCTAGGTACATCTTTTTCAGACAAACTATTTTTTAAAAGCTGAAAAAATAATCTATACCAAACGGGCAATACATATACCCATGGACCATGGTTGAATGCAGGGATTTATGTGAAACATCAAGAATCAATCACTAAGATATTAAATAGGATTACATGACAGCTTTTCATAAGACAGTAATATTAGTGGAATAGACTCCTTTATCCCTTAGTGAAAAATTATGCTAGAACAGAAAAAAAAGGAAAAAGAAAAAAGAAAAAGAAAAAAAGCAAACTTAGAAAACAAGAAATAGAGAGTCATGTAAGGCAGACATCCCCCCTGCTCTGTCTTCCTTTTAGTTTAATGAAATTGAAGCTTATCAAAAAAAGAAAAGAAATAGAGAGTCATGAATCTAACAAAGGCACGGGTGAAAGATGCAAGCCCATCAGTTAAGTTCATGCATAATTGCACATCTTCTAGCAATAAAACAAGTAAATTAAGAATTATTATTCAGAAATCCTGAAATATTGATACAAAGTGTTTTTCAGAGCTGTATACAAGTTTTGGACTAAATATTTCAAACTAGGATGGTTCACAATAGAATGGAAATTGAATAAATTCACAGTTAATGCCTTGAGAGATAACAGATATATGAAAAAGTAATGCTTCTATAGGGCTGAATTTCTGCAACCTAAGTCTCAGAAAACTAAAAGGTTAAGTTTAAAAAAAAATCCCTGACATTAAGAATTGTTGCCATATTTAAAAAAATAAAAAATAAAAAATAAATGGCTGCAACAAATAATTAGTTAGTATTGTACTTCAGTAGAAATGAATTGATTCTGCGTCAAGGGTAAATGACATGGACTATGATGGAGGAATGCACACAGGCTTCAGGAGCTTAATGGACTCATGGGATTTATAATACAGAGCTCCAAGTGATCTAGGTGGTATTTCTATAATCATAAATTACTTTTCTCACCAATCTAAATAAAAAAGAGTACAAAGACAATAGAAGACACAATATTTTTGAATATATTTTTATTCCAATATAGCACATGGCAATATGTAACTCTTCTATGTTCTATCCAAGACTTAAATATAAGTGGCTGTTGATACTATAAAGTGCAATTATACACGGGCAAATCAATAATCATGCAAGGGAAAATCACCATCCCCTCCCCAATGCCATACACAGTAGGTGCTATCAAAAGCAAAGGTCAGAATAATACAATGAAAGGAAAATTTTGGAACTTCTAGAGTTAAAAGTCAGGTCGCTTACATAGAATCCTCAATAACAAGGCAGCTGGAGGGTTCAACATTTAGCTTTTTAGCTGCCTCAAGATATCTTAAACAGTGAACCATGGAGTTAGAATAACAGACAAACATGGACTTTTTACACTTAAGACCAAAAGAAAAAAAAAAAACCTCAATAAAGAAATCAATATCAAAAACTATTTGTTGCATCTCACATATCAGGAGATGGTTTCCCAGATGCCACTTCATCACCACCAATGATGACAGAGAAGGATTCCTTCCATCCTATAATTGGAAAATATTGAATAAGAATCTCAGAAATTAAAATCACAAAAAATGATATCCTTGCTGCATGTTAGCAAGTCAATATCTCGATCAAGTTGTAAGTGGTTTAAGATTTACCTTGATGAAAAGAAATTTTTCCTTCTATATTTACCCTTGGAGAGTTTGAAGCCAATGCCATTGGGACCCCATGACCACCAAAATGCTTAATTAAACGATTGGCACCTGGCTGTGCTTTGATGTTGCACCACCTACAACAACAGCAGCAAAAAGACATTCAAAAGTTTGGTACAAAAATTCAAATTTTTAAACACATAACAATGAGTAGATGAGTAGCTACGGTTTATATCATCAAGGAACCTAGTGACAAACAAATGGCACAAAGTAAATCCTGTACGGTTAAATATTAATGAAAACAAGTCAAAATGCTTTATGAGAGCCTGAACCTATATAGCCGAACAGCCTAGTCACCATGAAAGTAATAACAAAAACAAAAAGATAAGTCATCATTTATAGGGATGAAAATTGACAAGATTCCAACACTACATGGCCTGGTGACATGTTAGCCTGCTTTTCATATCAGTAACTTGCCAAATTTGCGAAGAAACCCTTTGAGTATGTGTTAAACAGACGAGAACTGAAGTTCCGATTGGAATTCTCACATTAAAAATTCTCATTGGCGTTTATAAACAAAAAACCATTTATTCTACAAACTATGGAGCACATGGCTTATAGATTGTATAGCAGAACAATTTTCTAAGACAAAAACTGGAAAAATAATTATATAAGAAACTCTGCGTCTTAGCTTATTATTTCCGGTGGAATCCCCAGATTATTGCAATTGGTAATGTTGTACCTTTGCAGATGAAAATATAAAAGTCAAAAAAGGCCAATGAGCTCTAGCTGAAAAAGCATCTCCTCCCCTGTAAGTACAGGGTTGAGGCCTTGAGGGTGTGGTTGTGGATTCAATACTATATTCATGCATGCATCTTACCATTAAAAAATAAAAGCAGATTAATTTGAAATAAAATTTATGTGTGAAATTCAAGGGCAATATTAATTGCCTCAATTGGAAAAACTTTACATATTTAATAACCATAATTTAAAAGTGCAACAGATTATTACTTCTCAGAGTAAAGTGGGTTGATTGCTGAAATAAATTCATTTGTAGTGCAGGGAAGATCATAAGCTTCCACAATAGCAGCTGCAGCTTCAAGTGGTGTCTTTCCTAAAGTCTTATGAACTTCTCTCCCATCCCATTGCTTTCCATACTTACTCAAGAAACCGCCCAAAACATCACTTAAAAGGGCATCTGTCATCAAATTTAAAAATACAAATTATGACAAATTAAGAAAACAATCACTGATACGAATAGAAAGCAATCAGCTATTTTATGAAAATATGGTTGCAAACAGTACAGGACAATAAGAATCAAGATCAGTACAGAATATATTGAATATGGTGGCTACATGCAAATAGAGATTGCAACGCTCTATTAAGTAGGGCCATGTGTGAACATTCATAGTTTACCAAACTTCACTGGACTTTGCTCGTGAAAATATCTAAACATCAATCAGTGTCAATTTGCCAGGAGCTTCTTCTTTTAGCATTTTTAGCTTATTTATATATGTAGAGATTTCAAAGCTTCATTTTTTCTAAGTACAACTACACTTTAACCAACTTTCAACCAATCAGCAAAGTGCTCATCACACATAACATAATGGAAAATAACAAAAGAAAATTTTAAAATTTAACAATGTTAAAAGCACAAACTAACCTGTATTAAGAAGTGTCCCATCCAAATCAAGGATAACACAAGATGCTAACTTCTTTAATGGCTTTGCAATTGACATTTTAACAGTAAATCTTCCAGTTACAGCTATGCTCCCATTTCTGGAATATATATGAAAATGAGATAAAAACCCATTAAATATCAGCAAGAATCTAATACCAACATCTCATGGTTGAAAACAAAATGAACCAATTCATGACAGTATTTCGATTTTCGACTTTTTCTTTTTCACCATCTCTTCTTAACCCAAATCTTACACAACTCAACTAACTCTTAAGCTACACCTTGTCATACATACAAGAAAGAAAACAATCCCTACAATTTTATTCCCTCAAAATTATAACGATCACCCAATTGAACCATCACATAGGCCATAGCACAATTCATGTTATGGGAATTGATACAAAAAATAGTTCAAAACTATATTTTTCTGCCCCCTGGCTGGACCCATTTGATATTTCACAAAAATAACAAACATTAATATAAGATTAACTACTTATTCATTCTGGAATCGAGTTAGTTTAACTGATAAAGTGTCTTGTTCTCGAATAGAATAAAAATCTTGTTTTTACAATTCTCCAAAAGTTTTGCAATAAGAAAGGGGCAGAAGGAGCAAATGTGGTCGGAATAAAAAGAGAGAGAAAAAGAGAAACATAGGAAATGAAATGCGTGGAAAAAGTTTGAGAATCAATTCAGTGACTTACTGAGGTGAAGCACAAACAGAGTGTTTGTGTTTTGTATTGGAATTGAGATTTCCCTTTCCCTTTCCCTTTTCCTTTTCCTGAGGAGAGACCAAAGCGAGATTTGCTTTCCCGTTTCCGTTGGAATTGGCTGAGAAAATTACCGGGTTATAGCTGCCCGTGCAATTCTTAAAGTATATTCCACTGAGGATATGCCACGTCAACATAAATAATAAAAATACCCACAAGAGCAAGCGGGTGACCCAAATGACTGAGAAGAAGATTAGCAGAGGGAGAGTTTATTTTCACGGGCCTGGCTGATTGGGCTTTCAGAGCTTATATACATTCATAGACTTTTGGTTGATTTTGCTTAGATAATAAGCTGAATCAAGAATATAGATTTTTAAATAAAAAAATTAAAAAGTTATACGTAAATTAAATAAACAAAAAATTTGTGCATGAAAGATTTAGATTTTGTTTTTTTTAGTAAGGGAGTAGAGAAAAGTGAGAAAATATTTATTAACTTTGTATTTTACCTAAAGTAGCTTGCATCATCCAAGAAGTTGGTGTCAAGACTATTGCTTTCAACTTTGTATATCTTTCCGTTTCTCAAAAAAAAAAAAATCATATATTCTTTCCATGTACGGCAAGGGAATCTTAATGATCATGTTAGAAAAATATTATGAAGTGGATAAGAAACTGACTCTTAGTGTGTCCATTTGAATATGATATTAAAGTGATGGGAATCTTTGAGATGCATATAAGAAATGATAGAAAATACAAGTTTATATGCATATGGGTTGGACATTGAATTGGGCCTTAGGCATGTGTAGATTGGTTGTCCAAATAATAATAATAATAATAATATTTTACAGTATTATTTTATTTCTATTTATTTTCATTCATTTCCATTCCTTTATTTTAAAACATCTAATCAGAGTTACTTAATTCTACTCCATTCTATTCTTTTCCATTCTTTTTCCTTAAATATATTTCATTTCATTTCATTTTATTCCCTTATGAACTTCCAAACAAAGTTACTGAAAAAAGAGAATAGGGAAATGAGATGATATTCATAGAACATAAAGTAAATGAGAATACCATCTCACATTTTGAAAAAAGAGAATAGAAATGAGAATATCATCTCTTCTGTGCAACTAAATCACATGTTGAGGTCACTTCATAGAGTTTTTCTATGGCCACAACAAAATCACAAAATTTTCACATAAACTGAGATGATATTCCACCAAAAGTCAAAATAAAATAAAGTACACCCGGATTCACCACAACTAAAAACAGGAGATTTTGTCATGGCCATATACTTTCTGGACTTCATATGTTTAAGTGCATTTGGTTTAAGAAAATTTTCAATAGATTATGAGGTCTTGGATTTATTAGCGACATTATTAACTCCCTTTTTGAACTCTCTGCTAGACTCTTACCCCATTAATCTGAACATAAGAAATGGTAAGAACCTCAACTTTATATGTGTGTGCAAAGAATTTGCTGGTATATAAGATCCACTTGATGGGATCTTTTCTTGACGTTGTTGTAATCTCTTGTATTTGTTTCAAGAAAATTGTTGAAACTCATTATTATATAGTGTACGATTTTACTTGTCTAGGTCCGGCCCCTTTTCCATTCATATTGGATGGTGATCCATATGAAAATTCATTTGTCTTATTTGTGGATTTATACAGTGTTTGATTCATTTATTTGAAGTTCCTGTGGATTTGAGACTTCCAGTTAGCAGTACCAATGAGTTCCAATTAGCTCAAATGCTCAATTAGTAAAGTTTGTTATCGTCGAATAAGAGATCTAAGGTTTAAACCATGTCTATAGCAAAAACTAACTCGTGTCTTAGATGATGACGAGCAATAACTATAGAGCTGAAGTTATATGTTTAAATTCTACGTATCTACTGCACAACTGAGTGAGGGCCCTAATCACAATTTTCTAATACTAGTTACTTTGGCCTCTTGTTTTGGAGGTTTCCACTTTCCATGTTGTATAACAAACACAAAGCAACTAAAACCATAGGGCGATGACTTCTAGGCATGCCTGTTAACTCTTTTTAAGTATTCGGACCTTGATCCCTTTAACTCTTTTAAGTATTTGGACCTTGACAACCAATATTTATATTGGGGAAAGTCATTTTTCTTAGAAAACCAAGTGAATTATGACAAAAATGAAAGCGGACTCAGTGCAACATAATGATAATTCCAATATACCAACACCACCAAGTAAGCAACAACAAATAGGGGACTGCCTAGGCAGACAATGACTCTGCATTTTGATGCAGCTTATTATTGATGGCTTATTTGTTATTTGCTGATAGTATGTTAAAATGTAACTGTAATTAAAAAAAGTTGTATATAAACAAGTAAGCTAAAAAGTCAAAGAAAATGTTGATGACAAAACGATCAAGATGTCTTCTTAGAAATCTTTGGAACTTTTTTTTTTTCTTTGTTTTCTCTCTGAGTCCTAGGGCCATTTGGGTGGTGGAATGTTATGGATAAAGTTTCTTAGGGATGATATCACTGACTTGATTGCCAGATCCAGAGCGTGTAATGGGTTCTGTTATATTCATAAGAAATTAAGAATCATGGCTGTGGCTACTGATCTCCATTATAAAACAGTTGGTTGAGTTTGAAATTTGATAGCTCAGAGTAATAAATGTGTTAAAAAGAAGGTTTTGGTGCTGTATACCAAGAGCCATAAGGCTCTGCATGTGTCAAATATCAGTTATCAATTCATCTCTGTCCCTAATATCAAATCATCAAAAGCGTCATTCATATTGATAACTGATATTTGACCCATGCAGAAATGTTATCTTTGTACTACCAAAACAGTCATTAGGGACATATTGAAATTTTTCAAGAACCAAAGTAAGCTATATGTTTCTAACTTTAATTCTTTTTCTTTAAAAAATAAAAACGTGCATATTCTTACTTCTCTCTCTCTCCCTCTCTATAACTAGCAGTAAACTGTGTACACAAGTTATGTAGTCATTCATATTGAAAAAAGAGGGTTCAGAATAATAGTTGGAGTTACAATAACATATGGGATCCTTGAGATGAGAAATGATTTCCTCTTCGACCAAGGTGTCAAACTCAAACATCCAAGACTTCCTAAGCTTTACAAATCATCCAATTAAAGCACTTACATGATCCTTAAATTGATTAACAATAGCATCTGTTGAAGTCATTTTTTTGTTTGGTCCGTCAACAAGCCACTCAAACCAAATGTTCAATCGATATATGGTTCAGAAAACTTGGAAATTAAACTATTACAAATTCAAAAGTATAGTGCAAAGAGATTAGAAAAGAGAAGATAGCACCACTTTCATACATCCACGAATTCGATGGTGTAATATGTTAGGACATATGTGTTTTAACTTGATTAAGAACATATGTCACTTATTTATGTAAATTGGCTAATCTTTTGACAAAACGCACTCTACTTGTAATTGGGTAGTTCTAGGTGTTTTTAATACTTCAAGAAACAATGTTTCAGGGTCAAGTGTTGAAGTCATCAGGTCTGTCCAAGAAAAAGCAAGCTGAAGTGCAAAGTTTTTAAAGCTCGACACCTCTCGATAGCTACCTCGACACCTGGCTATCTGTCGAGGTCTTCAACTGATTCTTATCGCAATCTCGATAGCTTCTCGATAGCTAGTCGATCGATCGAGAAAGTTTCTGTCTCCTCGACACCTTCTCGACACCTCCTCGATAGCTGCTATCTATTGAGATTCATTAAACCTCGACACCTCTCGACACCTCTCGATCGATCGAGGTTACGGGAAATCAAAATTTTCAGCTTTTTGATTTTTGGGCCAGGCTTATGTATTTGAGTAGGGTTTCTTTTCTCACAACTCTAGACTTATATAAAGCTTATTTTAAAGACCGTCACATAAGAGAATGAGAGAATACAAGGAGAACATATGCAAAAGGTGACCGATACCTTATTCTCTCTGAAAGAAGCTACTGCGTCTTTGCGCCTTAGGGTTTTGTAACCAAGTGCTTCTTGATCTTCATTGTTGATAAAGTGAAGAACTTTGCAGCCAACATTCTTTTTTCTTAAGTTGGTGAGTGAGTCACGTACTAGGATTCGTGCAAAGGAGTTAGTCACGTACTGGAATCCGTGTAACAAAAAGGGTGGCGTTCATATATTGAAGAGTTCAGAGGTTCTGAAGCGGTAGAAGGTTTCTGCTGTGAGTTCATCTACGGGGATTGTAGAGTCTAGGGACAAAGGTTTTGTACTAGATCTGAAACTTCTCTTTACTATAGTGGATTGCTTTTCGGGAAGGTTTCCCCCCAGGTTTTTTACTGTGAAACTGGTTGGTTTCATTGGTTTTCCTGGGTCATCATATCTTGTCTTATTTTATTTTTCCGCTGCATGATTTTGACATGATATTAATGTTTGTTTGTTTTAACAAGTTTGATTCATAATAAATCTAATTAACAACTTGGGTTTAAAATTTGTTAATTCTATCAACCGGGGTCTATATTTCCCAACATAATAGAACAAGCTTAATATTAAGAAGATGACACTATTACATTTTGAGGACAGACTACTGAAAAAGCTAGATCATAAAGTTATGTTCAAGAATGAAGATCTCTATGTATGAACTAATGTGATAGTAATATATGAAATTGTTGTTTATGAGAATTCTGACAGATCCTCAAGTGAACATAACCACAGCATTTGGAGAGGACTCTTGGTATGATAAAATTAGTTCAGTGACCTGCAGGAATTCACGTGCCTCCACAAGAGTCGGGGTTTGATTAGTAACCTCTCTTTTTTCATATATAACCATCTTCTCTAGCACCCTTGCATGCTTAAGCAGAAACTGAACAAACCCAAGGACAAATGTCAACCCAAAACACTTTGCTTCGAAACCAACAATCTCAACCGTCTTAAGATGCAGAGACAAACACTCAAATGTCCCCTGCGATTTCCAAAACTCCTTGTGATCGAAGTTATAATCATTGACAAATTCTGGCTTAAACTCCAACTGCAAATGAACATTAAGTTAAGGGATAGATAGTTGAAATTTCCAATGTTAATTCCTTTGTCCAAAATATAAGTATATATCTTAAAGCAAGTGGAAAGGAGGCTCTAGAATTTTAAGGATCATCTCCATTTGAAACGGACCAAATTCATTGTGTAAATAAGATATTGCAAATCTAATTGTGTATCTAGTGTCAAGTTATTTAATATTAAATGACGTGACACTCTATACTCAGTTAGATATGAGGAAAAAAATCATAGTCGTGAAATTGATGAAAAGGATCATGTTCTGTTGGGGAGGGAGTCTGACTTGCATGGTGCACATTCCAACCCCCAAAATTGTTCCTTTTTGGATTGAACAGGGAAAATAGGACATTTTAAAAATCACTTTGACAAATAAGGTGGGATGAGATCAAATAGAAGAAGTAAAATGCTAAGTTTATGTCAACTTTGTATTGTAAAATATCACTTAGTGACCTGCAGGAATTCACGTGCCTCCACAAGAGTCGGGGTTTGATTAGTAACCTCTCTTTTTTCATATATAACCATCTTCTCTAGCACCCTTGCATGCTTAAGCAGAAACTGAACAAACCCAAGTACAAATGTCAACCCAAAACACTTTGCTTAAAAACCAACAATCTCAACCGTCTTAAGATGCAGAGACAAACACTCAAATGTCCCCTGCGATTTCCAAAACTCCTCGTGATCGAAGTTATAATCATTGACAAATTCTGGCTTAAACTCCAACTGCAAATGAACATTAAGTTAAGGGATAGATAGTTGAAATTTCCAATGTTAATTCCTTTGTCCAAAATATAAGTATATATCTTAAAGCAAGTGGAAAGGAGGCTCTAGAATTTTAAGGATCATCTCCATTTGAAACGGACCAAATTCATTGTGTAAATAAGATATTGCAAATCTAATTGTGTATCTAGTGTCAAGTTATTTAATATTAAATGACGTGACACTCTATACTCAGTTAGATATGAGGAAAAAAATCATAGTCGTGAAATTGATGAAAAGGATCATGTTCTGTTGGGGAGGGAGTCTGACTTGCATGGTGCACATTCCAACCCCCAAAATTGTTCCTTTTTGGATTGAACAGGGAAAATAGGACATTTTAAAAATCACTTTGACAAATAAGGTGGGATGAGATCAAATAGAAGAAGTAAAATGCTAAGTTTATGTCAACTTTGTATTGTAAAATATCACTAGGGAAAAAAGGGGAGGAAGTTCTGATCAAAAACTCACCTTAGAGTTGCAGGAGGGTACCAAGTTTACAACCAGTTTCTTCAAATCAGGTGAACTTTGAAGGACGTTAGTGATCCCTGGAAGGTCCCATTTGTTAAGCTCTGTGTCTAAGACCAAACATTTGCACTCTGCCAATGGAGATGGCAAAGTTTTCACTCCCAATATTGTCAAGAGACTCAAGACCTTAGCACATTCAGACAAAAACAAAAACAACATGACAGCTTAGCATAGATAAGTTTTCAAATGCCTGAGAAAATATGCTTTCATACCATGTTCAAACAAGAATGATCAATCTTAGCAAAGAGAAAGGAAATTGGCTCATTACTAGTTGATAAAATGATGTTATTGAACTTTCTTAACAGGTGCCTTCCCGGACCACCACCAAAGAAAAATAGAAAATATGATTTGCATTACTAATTATTAGTTGCCACAAGAATGGCTGAGAATTCTGTTTTTAACTTTTTAATTAAACTGTGAGCTGACATAGTTTAATTAGTACTTTCTCCTATTACAGGTTTAGTTAGTTGTTTCTCCTATTACAGGGTTTGAGTCATCGACTAAGACAACTATATTATAAATTTTTTTTCCAACTTATCAGTGAAGATAACCATTTTTTGTGTTCATAGATTGAACCTTTTCCAGAATCATATCATCAATGTCACCATGGCCATTATCCTTTATACATTAAAAGCTAATCACACAAATTAGAAACGTTTAATAGATGGAATAAGAGAACATCTATAAAGGTAGAATTTGCTGAAGAATCAAGAAGGTCCTCTTGATCAACTCTCTTCTTCAAATATATTCTTTCGTTTTCTTAGGAAAAAACTTATAAACTGTTACTTAGATGAATTTAACCACATGTATTGACTAACACAACAAAACGATGTTACCTTTTCCAAAATACAATTAAATTCAATCATATGATTCATTGATCAATGCAATAACATTATTGATCAATTTAAGTGAGAAACCTAAGATACAGGGTGTACCTAAGTTTTAGCCTTGAAAAGAAAACATACAATAAACTTCGATCTTTTTAAGTATAAACCTTACCTGAAGACACCAGGTTGATATGGTGATTTTGGGAACATGAAGAAGCGATAGAAGAAGTTTCGTTAACACACTCCGATTCTTTAAGTAACGAGATTCTCTTTCATTATCAGTCATTGTCCTCTCGAAGCTGAGTTTAGCTTCAACCAAAGATGATACATTCCTCAACCGAAACCTCCTTCTATACATTAACCCGGATATGCTTAGCGACAGGGACGGATCTACCAAGGGGCAGGGGGGGCCACTGCCCCCCCCTTTTTTTGCATGTCCATATTTTAGAGTTTATAGTTGGCCCTCCTCAAATTTTTGGACTGGTCCAAATAGCCTAAAAGAAACTAATCACTTAACCCTTTCTTTGGATCCATGGCCTCTCCATAGTCCAAATACAACATAACAAAAAATCCACAAATCACCAATATCATAATTCAATAACTCATAACCAAAAAAATCTCATAGAAAAAAAAAATTCCCTTACAGGGGTGACAATAATTTATATAACTTTTTAATTGATTTATAAATTATGGAAAAGTCAATTACAATATTTATTTTTTTTCAAAAGATAAAATGCAAAATTCTTTTAGAAGTCAATATTGATGATGTAGCATTGTCAACTCTTAATATTAATATCCCAATTTTTTAAAATCCTCAAACAAAGTTTTGATAGCTTCATTAGTGTGATTTTTAGTTGCATCCAAAAGTATGGGTTTATCATATTGGTGAGTTGGTCAATGTGATAAAATCAACATATTAATTCCAATTATCCAAAATTTGGAGATCCAAAGTTCTCTTCTTTTTTTATTCTTCTTCGAAAAAGTTTGAATATCATATTGTAACTTTCAACTTTTTTGGTTTATATTATTTCCTTCTTGACTTAAATAGTTATGGTAATAAAGTGCAATTTTTTTGTCTACTATGATTTTTTTTTTTAATAAACCATGTCACTTGAAATTTTTTTGGTTCATGCTTTCGCCCCCCCTATGTTCAAATCCTGGTTCCGTCCCTGCTTAGCGACCGAAGATTAGGAGCCAAAATTACTACTACAGAAAAGTCTTCACTGCATAGATCTTTACCTCCATCTAGCTCTAATTTTTGCAGGCTTGTAGATTTAATAGTGACCACATTCTTACCTTTCTTACCTTGAAACTCAAAGTTATACAATCTCATATTTGTAAGAGCAGGACTACCCAACAAAATCTTACGTATCATATCACGGGTCAACCTAGCATAACCAATACATAATACTTTGAGCGAAGTCCAACGAATACAAGGTTTTGGTTCAAACTTACAACATCTTAGAGCCAATGTCTTTAACGACGAGTGAGTGCATAAACTTTGAGACAACCTATAATGATCATAATAGGGCATCTCCGTACTATCAAGTTCTAGATAGAGGTTTTCAACATTGTGGGTTGTTGCGAAGTTAACCCAGTAGTCCACGTAACACTCGAAACGTTGTGTGTATCTAAAATCGGTGATGTGAAACTTGTCTAACTTGTGAGAACGGTATAGGGGTAGCGTTTTGCACACGGAGACAGCGAAGTCAGTGACATGCTCTGAATCTTGATGGTCATAGAAGGATAAGCCTGAGGCAAAAGTCCATAACCAGTTCCATCTTTTTGATATATATGAGGCTTCGATGGCTTCTTCTGTGGGCAAGAAGGAGAGGATGTGGTGGAGAATGGAGTCTGGTAAGTCGCTGATACGGTCAAGGTGTATTTTGGTACACACACAATTGCTATTGCTTCTTTCTTCCATGACCCAAAAGTCTTCTAAGGTCTTCATTTTTTTTTTTGAGATTTTCTAGGGAAATTGATCTTCAAAATTCTGGCTCACTATTAATTATAGAAAATTTTGAAGGAATGTGATAATGTGGCATCTGCCTCTCTGGCATATATGGAGAGAAGAGCCCATTTAAGTTTAATGGGCCAAGATATGGATTTTGTAAAGAGCTAACGTATGGGCCAAGAGAAGGATTTTGTAAAGTGGGCTCTGAGTACTTGCAAAATTCATGAGCCTATAAGTATGCCCACCTAGGGATGGCAATGGCATGGCGGGGTCGAATGATTTTTTTGCTCCATCTGCCTCTTGGAGCCCACGGAGCACCGCAGCCTATATTGTAAAATTTTACTTTTTATTAATTAGTCTTACAACTATTATAATTTTCTTTTAATAAAACCTATTTAATTCATAAATATATACTTCAACAAATTAGAACTAAATTCATCCCATCAAATTCAATTAATTTTAAGCAAAAATTGAAATATATTATCAAAGTGTTTACAATTATAACCCTTGTCAACGTGAGGCAAGGCAGGGACGGGGATTGGATTGGATGGGTCTAAAACGTCTAAACTCATCCTCGTCCTGCCTTGTAGTATGGGGTTAAAATCTTGTCTCATCCTCACCTCACCACCTTTGCAAGGTGGGAAAAACTCGTGCAAGACAAAGCGTGAAGGAGCAAGTCAAATTGGGCAGGGCAAAATTGTAATTCTGACCCACGTGCAATTACAAATAATACCCAAGAATCTATTGTATATCTCCTAATAGTTTGTTACATGAAAGCATAATGAAGTCAATTTAGCTAAAATTTTATATTATTAAGTGGGCTATAAATATTTAAGATAGTAATTAGTATTTAAAGTATGGATTGTGGTGTGATTTATCTTTATCTATTTTTCACGTGTTTCAAGAGCTGTAATTCCTGTGCGGCTACTGCTCATGCACTATTCATGAATAGTAGCTACACTATTTGACTTTTCAACTCATTTTCAGCAACATCAGTGGGTCTCATGCACTGTTTACGGGACTCACAAACTTCACTTTTCAGCAATTTTTTCATTAAAATTGGATTCCACGGTACTATTTATACATTTAAAAATTATTTTGTTATAGTGTTTTCAATTTTTAGCAAAATAATTTGTATCCAAACGAACCCTTAGAGTGTAGATTGTGGAGTAATTAATATTTAGAGTGTGGATTGTTGAGTGACTTTAAAAAAAATCAAGTACTGTGAACAAAAGCATTTGATCATAGCAACTTTTTAAAGTTTGTGAATTCGTATTATTTTTTGGTCCATTCAGCAAGCCATTGAAATCAAAAGTTCAATTGATATTCAGGACCGTCAAAGAACTAGGAAATTTTCCAAAATTCAGAAGCAAAGTACAAAGTGATTAGACGAGAGAAAATTGCATCACAATTGCACTTATCAAGTACCAACGAATTGGATAGTTCGTTAAAACAAGCTTAATAGCAAGAAAAATATGACATTACTACATTTTGAGGATAGGCTATTGAAAAGTTTGGTCATAAAATTCTGATCTAAAAGGAAAACCTCTATGCATGAGTTAATGTAATAGTGATTAATGAATCTGTTGCTTATGAGAATTCCGATAAATCCTCAGGAGAACAAAACCACAGCATTTGGAGAGAATCTTTGGTACGATAAAAATAGTTGAGTGACCGGCCTGAAGTAGTACTACCCTCTCTTTTTCAATATATAATTATCTTCTTTTAGCACGGTAGCACCCTTGCATGCTTAAGCAGAAATTGTACAAGTCCAGTTACAAATTTCAAACCCACACACCTTGCTCCAATGCCAAAAATCTCAACAGCCTTGAGATGCAAACGCCCAAATGTCATGTCCTGCGATTTCTAGCACTCCTCATGATCAAAGTTACTCTGTATAGTCTGGGGGAAACTCAAACTAAAAGATAGACAACAAGTTAGGGATACATATTGAACTTTGCTATGTAATTTCCTTTTAAAAAAAATACAAGGATATATCTTAAAGCAAGTGGAAAGGCTCCAGAAGGGAAAAAATTCCAATTGAAATTGGACATTTTAAAAACCACTTTAACAAATAAAGTGAGATAGATCAAATAGAAGTGGTAAGATACTAAAGTTTTTATGAACTTTTTATTGTAAAATATAACACTGGAAAAAAAAAATAGAGGAAGTTCTGACTAAAAATTAAAAACTCACCTTGGAGCCGTAGGAGGGCACAAGGTTTATAGCTAATTTTATCCCGGGAAGGTCCCACGTACTTACCAAGCTTTGTGTCCAATACCAAAGTTTTGAGCTTTGCTAACCGATATGGCCAACTTTGCATTTTCAATATTGTAAAGATCTCAGCAAATCAAGAGAGAAGCAAGAGAGTTTAGCATTGAAAACTTTTCAAATGACTGAGAAAGTATGTTTTCATAGCATGTACAGACAAGAATATTGATCGTTCTTAGCAAAGAGGAAGCTAGTGGGCTTCATTACTGGTTGATACAATGAAGTTATTGACCTTTCTCAGTTTCTTTGGTAGCCACCAAAGAAAAATAGAAAAGACCTAACGACATGATTTGCACATCCTCAAATTTACAAGGTGACATAACTTGGGTATAAGATCTTATATTGCAAAATTGAGGTGCAGTTACTTTGGTGACTTTAATTACGTACATAATTGTATTAACTAATGCAACGAAACAATATATCTTTTACAATAACAATTAAATTCAAATTGCCTGGTTAGTCAATACAACTATATTATTCAATTTAAGTGAGAAATCTAAGATACAGTTAGGTGTTGTACATTTACCTAAGTTTTAGCCTTCAAAGAAAACATACAAAAGAATTTGTGTATTAAATAATGGGCCAAGAAAGTATGTAAAACCTCACCTTAAGACACCAAGCTGATATCCTAAGTTTAGGAACATGAGGAAGCTTTAAAAGAAGACGCACTAAATCAATCTGATCGATCATGTAACAGCTGTTTCTTCCATATTCAGTAATTGTGTCAACTGAAACCTCTTTTTGTTCATAAACCCAGAAATGTTTAGCGACTGAAGATTAGGAGCCGAAATTTCTACTATAGCAGAATCATCATCACTATTGGCATATACTAGGTAAAAAAAAAAAATTACTTTTTTTTTTCTTTTGTAAAAGAATCCACTTTGAATAAAGAGATTGTAGAGTGATTTATCTTTTTATTTATCTTTTCCTTTCTTTTCTTTTTTGAGATGGTAATTAGTATTTAGTATGTGTTTGGATCGGCTAAAATTGCGTCCACGTTTGTGCGTTTTACACCCTTTTTTTTCACATGTTTCAGGAGATGTAATTCCTGTGCTGCTACTGCTCATGCACTATTCATGAATAGTAGCTGCACTATTTGACTTTTCAACTCATTTTCAGCCACATCAGTGGGTTTCGTGCACTATTTACGGGACTCACAAACTCCACTTTTCAGCAATTTTTTCATTAAAATTGGATTCCACGGTACTATTTATACATTTAAAAATTATTTTGTTACAGTGTTTTCAATTTTCAGCAAAATAATTTGTATCCAAACGAACCCTTAGAGTGTAGATTGTGGAGTAATTAGTATTTAGAGTGTAGATTGTTGAGTGACTTTAAAAAAAATCAAGTACTGTGAACAAAAGCATTTGATCACAGCAACTTTTTAAAGTTTGTGAATTCGTATTATTTTTTGGTCCATTCAGCAAGCCATTGAAATCAAAAGTTCAATTGATATTCAGGACCGTCAAAGAACTAGGAAATTTTCCAAAATTCAGAAGCAAAGTACAAAGTGATTAGACGAGAGAAAATTGCATCACAATTGCACTTATCAAGTACCAACGAATTGGATAGTTCGTTAAAACAAGCTTAATAGCAAGAAAAATATGACATTACTACATTTTGAGGATAGGCTATTGAAAAGTTTGGTCATAAAATTCTGATCTAGAAGGAAAACCTCTATGCATGAGTTAATGTAATAGTGATTAATGAATCTGTTGCTTATGAGAATTCCGATAAATCCTCAGGAGAACAAAACCACAGCATTTGGAGAGAATCTTTGGTACGATAAAAATAGTTGAGTGACCGGCCTGAAGTAGTACTACCCTCTCTTTTTCAATATATAATTATCTTCTTTTAGCACGGTAGCACCCTTGCATGCTTAAGCAGAAATTGTACAAGTCCAGTTACAAATTTCAAACCCACACACCTTGCTCCAATGCCAAAAATCTCAACAGCCTTGAGATGCAAACGCCCAAATGTCATGTCCTGCGATTTCTAGCACTCCTCATGATCAAAGTTACTCTGTATAGTCTGGGGGAAACTCAAACTAAAAGATAGACAACAAGTTAGGGATACATATTGAACTTTGCTATGTAATTTCCTTTTAAAAAAATACAAGGATATATCTTAAAGCAAGTGGAAAGGCTCCAGAAGGGAAAAAAATTCCAATTGAAATTGGACATTTTAAAAACCACTTTAACAAATAAAGTGAGATAGATCAAATAGAAGTGGTAAGATACTAAAGTTTTTATGAACTTTTTATTGTAAAATATAACACTGGAAAAAAAAAATAGAGGAAGTTCTGACTAAAAATTAAAAACTCACCTTGGAGCCGTAGGAGGGCACAAGGTTTATAGCTAATTTTATCCCGGGAAGGTCCCACGTACTTACCAAGCTTTGTGTCCAATACCAAAGTTTTGAGCTTTGCTAACCGATATGGCCAACTTTGCATTTTCAATATTGTAAAGATCTCAGCAAATCAAGAGAGAAGCAAGAGAGTTTAGCATTGAAAACTTTTCAAATGACTGAGAAAGTATGTTTTCATAGCATGTACAGACAAGAATATTGATCGTTCTTAACAAAGAGGAAGCTAGTGGGCTTCATTACTGGTTGATGCAATGAAGTTATTGACCTTTCTCAGTTTCTTTGGTAGCCACCAAAGAAAAATAGAAAAGACCTAACGACATGATTTGCACATCCTCAAATTTACAAGGTGACATAACTTGGGTATAAGATCTTATATTGCAAAATTGAGGTGCAGTTACTTTGGTGACTTTAATTACGTACATAATTGTATTAACTAATGCAACGAAACAATATATCTTTTACAATAACAATTAAATTCAAATTGCCTGGTTAGTCAATACAACTATATTATTCAATTTAAGTGAGAAATCTAAGATACAGTTAGGTGTTGTACATTTACCTAAGTTTTAGCCTTCAAAGAAAACATACAAAAGAATTTGTGTATTAAATAATGGGCCAAGAAAGTATGTAAAACCTCACCTTAAGACACCAAGCTGATATCCTAAGTTTAGGAACATGAGGAAGCTTTAAAAGAAGACGCACTAAATCAATCTGATCGATCATGTAACAGCTGTTTCTTCCATATTCAGTAATTGTGTCAACTGAAACCTCTTTTTGTTCATAAACCCAGAAATGTTTAGCGACTGAAGATTAGGAGCCGAAATTTCTACTATAGCAGAATCATCATCACTATTGGCAAGAACTTTTTCTCCAACTAACTCTAAATTTTTCAGGCCTGTGAAGGTATGATCACTTTGTAACCTTTAAACACAAAGTTACACAAACTCAATTCTGTAAGAGCAGGACTACCCAACAAAATATTCTGCATCATATCATGGCTTAACCTTGCATAACCAATCCATTGTACTTTAAGCGTACCCAAACAAATAGTAGGTTTTTTTGTAAAGTGACAAAACCTTCGAGACAAGGTCTTTAACGTCGAACTTGTTCATAAACGTCGAGGGAACAAGTAACTCGAACCAGATGTTTCGAATTCTAAATAGAGCTTTCTGACTTTGTGGATTGTGGCGAAGCAAACCCACTTGTTCACTTCAGAAGCGTAACTAGTTTTGTATTCAAAGTCGATGAGAAACTTGTCTAACTTACTAGTACTGTATAGCTCTAGAGTTTTGCCTCCTCATCATTTTGTAACATGATAGACCCTTACCCTTAAATTATAGAGACCACATGACAAAAGCATTTGATCATAGCAACTTTTTCAAGTTGTGAGTTTTCGTATTATTTTTTGTTCCGTCCAGCAAGCTATTGAATCCAGAAGTTCAATCGATATTCAAGACCGTCACGGAACAAGGAAATTTTCCAAAATTCAAAGGCAAAGTACAAAGTGTTTAGAAGAGAGAAAATTACATCAAAACTGCAATTTATCAGGAACCAACGAATTGGATAGTTCATTAAAACAAGCTTAATAGCAAGAAGAAGATGATATTACTACATTTTGAGGATAGGCTATTGAAAAGTTTGGTCATAAAATTCTGATCTAGAAGGAAAATCTCTATGCATGAATTAATGTAATAGTGATTAATGAATCTGTTGCTTATGAGAATTCCCATATATCCTGAGGAGAACAAAACCACAGCATTATGCTTTGTAATAGTGATTAACAAAGTAAATTTTTTTCTTACGTCCTTGGAATTGTATTTGTTGCTATAATATGCTTGAATTATGGATTTTTATTTTAATTGCTTTGGTCATTACAGGATGATTTCAAAAGGGAAAGAACAACCAAAAATTGATATAATGTGTTTATCATGCAATTATTTGTTGTAGTGTTTCCTTCTCTCATAGCTATAGATTTGGGATGAAGACTATGTTATCTTTGTTTTGATTAACGAAAGACCCCACACCAGTGCAGCACAACTGTTTTTTTTTTCTTTTTTCTTTTTTTCGTAAAATCAGAATGAGGTATATGCAAAGGGATGTAATGCAATAATGTTCTTTATGTTTTGCTTTTTGGAAAATTTCCATATCTATAAACTGGTTGTTTGGTCATAACCTGCCCTCTACCTAAAGCTGAGACACAATGTCACTTCATTTTTTTCAGTAAAAATGGTAGGTGTATTGTATGACTATCAAGCCATTTGAAAGCAACCTAAAGGAGAAAAAATAAAGATAGAATAAAGTTTGTTAAGGGCTAAATTAGCTATGATAATTTCTATTTCTATAGACTGGTTTTTTGGTCATATCCTACCCTCTACTTAAAGTTGAGAAACAATGTCACTTCATCCGAAAAATATGTTGTCTTTTCTTTTAGTAGAAATGGTAGGTGTATTGTAGGACTGTCAAGCCAATTTTGAATGCTACCTAAAGGATAAAAAATAAAAATAAAATAAAGTTTGCTAAGTGCTAAATTAGCTATGATAATTGACGATAAGATTAGATTTGGGATTGATTTATAATATCGTAGTTGTAACTAGAAAACACATCAGACTTGAATTGGGTTGAATAGAAAGTATTGACTTTTTTTATATATAAAAAATAGAAAAGTAACCCAAAAAAAATCTCTACAATATACGTTGCAGCACAGCCTTAATCAATTAGAGGTTTAAATCTTCATTTGAGGTCCTCAATTTTATGATTTATTAACTGATTGAAAGAAATTATAACTATAGCATACTAAAAGCTCAAATAGTGTAAAACATTATAGCTTGTTTAGACCCCCAATTCTTAATTACAGCTTGATTAATATTAATCTAAACACACTTGATGTGAAATATACGTGACTAGCAAATTAATTAATTGAAGCACTCAACAATTGCATGGATGAACAAATAAGTGTAATGCTAAAATGGAAAGGGCAGTGGGTAAAAGAATAGCAAACTCAAGATAACACGGCGATGTGTTATCGAAGAGGAACCGAACAACTCGGCGAAAAACTTGTCTGTGACCCTCCAAGTCGAAATAATCCACTAGTGAATAAAGTTGGAGTACACAAAATATCAAAAAAACCCTCCAAGCCTAATCTACCCAAAGTACTTGAGCCCTCCAAGCTCCAGCTACCAACAAACTTCTGGGAGTCTTGTTTTCACTAGTTATCCGGATCCCGCAATATCGCTCGATTACATCCACAAGCCTCACTGGCTTATTTTGGCAAATACTCAATGTTTCTCAAGCTCTAAAACAATCTCTACACTCTAAATAAATGTGGTTTGTGTTTGGGTACAAATCTTCTCTCAAGGTATAACAATAGGAGAGGGGAGGAGAAGAGATTACATAGATTTCTCTCTTGAGGATGAGTAGCTCTTTCTAACAAGGTGGGTGCTATAGAAACATTTTTAGGGTTTTCTTCTGAATAGCCTCTTTACAATTTTATGGGTAATGAGGGTATGTCTAGTATGGGTAAAGGGTATAAGATTCAAACTTAAAATTCCAGTTGTCAGTGCATTTCACGAGTTGGCCAAGTCGCAAGATGAGTCCCAAAACACATTGACTCTTCAGCTTCCGGCGTATGCTCCTCATGTGACCTTTGCGGGTTGCACCACTCGTGAGCCAAGTTGCGAGATCAACTTCTTGAGCAAATCTTCACTAGTTAAGACTAAACCTATTACAATTAAATCCCACAAAATACAAGGAAATAAATTAATGCAATTACAACATCTTTTGTCTTGGAATAAAGCCAACATAAATGTTATGTGAAAAACCATAACTTAACAATCTCTCCATTTGGCTATTCCATGACAAAAACACCTTATAACATACTTTAGACTTAAACATGAGTTTGAAAACAATAGCAAAACTCACTCACATCTAAATTTAAACCTATGATGAACTTGGAACAAAATACCTGTTTCCTGAAACACTTGCACAAAACACATTAGACTCTTAAAGTAAAGCAAATAATAAAAGGATAAGTATAATGTAATAAGTAAATTGCGATCAAGTAAACATGATATGAAACATATAAGAGCAACTTGATCAAACATCCAATAGTCATATGGAAATAATTACAATGATCACATAGCAAAGCAAATGATCATCCAAACATGCAATGAATAAAATATGCATGTCCAATACATAAACATGATGCGATGAGAATAAAAAAGCATAGATACTAAACATAACTCAAAGCACCATAAAGAAAACAAGAAAACAAACAAGGTTTTCTCATATAAAATGTCTTCTCCACCTTGGTTTATGAATCTCCCCATAGAATTTCTCCCCCTACGAATGTGCACAAGAAATAGAAATGACAATACTCTCCCCTTTTTTGGCACAAATAGACAAATAATCCAAGAAGAATGAGGGAAAGAAATGAAGACGTGAACAAGGATAGGATGCATATGGGGCACAACATGAATGGGAAATGAAACTCAAACATAAATGTTATGTGAAAAACCATAACTTAACACATACAAATCCCTAATTCATACCCTAAACCTAACCCTAACTTTAGTATTTCTCCAATTCATCCAAAGCAATAGGATTTAAGTAAAATTGACCTTAAATTTGGAAAGAATAGGTTTTATTGCTTAGCACGGAGTGTTTGATGAATGAAATATGGGAAGGAATGAAGGATCTAAAATGGATAAAAAATATGAACCATTCATTTCTTTCCTATAAACATGACCAAAACAAACTAAGCGACTCTCCCTCGTCATCATTTATAAAGGACACCCTTATCTTTAAGTAAAACTAGTAGGATTCCTATTAAGGTAAATATTACAATAAATGATGTTCAACTTATATATCAAAGAATTTAAACTTTTATGAGTAACATAAAACTATAAATTCATCAACTTGCATTTAATTATTTGTTAAATACAATGAAGTCAACAATTTTTCTAACATAAACATGTACCTAAACATAAAAACTTGTGCTTTGAACATGTGAAAGAAATTAGATAATTTTTTGTCCAAAATACACTATTGGTTCGTGGGTACAATTGGTCTCATAAATTAGGTTGGGATTGCTTTCCATTCTCGTCTGGTTTTTATATGACTTATTTATTTTCATTGGCAAATTAATCAAAATACTTTTTTTATAGGAGATTTGTCTTCTTTCTCCCCAGTAATCTCGAACTTTACACCCAAGCATCAACTGTTGATGAGCTAAATCATCCTTAGCAAATCCTGTGGAGCGGTAATGGGATGCTTCTTGATTATTTTTACAAAAACACACAGAAAACTTCAATTTGTAATTGTCAATGTCTGCATTATGGCGGGAGCTACGTTGAAGTCTTTCTCAGATTGAGGAGAAACAGAGGTCTCAATTTAGTTGAGCAACCAATTAGCGATAGTGCAAGCATCCTCCTCCTTCTTTCAAGCCCCTAGCTGAGAAACTCAACTTGGTCCACAAGAACGGCGCTCCTAGCAACTACAGGGATCAGTTACCAGACTGGGGTGTTCATCTCTCAAAACTTAAACTGGGTGAGTTTTATAATCATCACATAAGTAGATTGTAAAAATAAATAAATAAATTTGCAACTTTTTTTAATTCACAAGATGCTTTTTTTTTTTTTGGATGACTTGGAGTACAATGACCCTTACAATTGGTATTCCAACACTTATTCATCTCGCCCTTGTTACCGTCGCTAAGAAGGTATGTTAATATTGCTATTCTTTTTAAATTTTAATTCCCACCATATTTTCATAACACTTTCAATTGATAAATGGTTATTGGTTTGAATTTAGAGTTTAAATTACTTTTTTTCTCATCCATAACAACTAATAATAACCTGCTACTTAAGATCTATTATGAAAATGTTATAAATATAGCATTTCTTTTAATACTATTTCGTAATTCCAATTGTATGCCATAATTTAGTGGTGATTGATTTAGCCTTTTATAAAAAAGAAATTAATATTTTGAGAGTAATGTTATAGACACAAACTATTTTACAACCTATTGATGTGACCAACTTTTTACATGTTTTCATCTGACCCATCCATTAGCATAACTTTTTTACTTTCGAATAATCACTCACAATTTCAGCAAGTTCTAAAAAATATTATAAAATAGTAGCATTTTCAATGTTTTGAAAACCTTTTCTATTTCGCATAAAGAGAATACTAAAGATAACTAATAATTGGTAAGTAAAAATGTGATGTTACGGGTAAAAGTTTGTTACATCAATATATTATAAAAATGTTGTAAAATAGTTTGCGTGTAATCTATATATATAATAATAGGTAAAGCAGAGAGAAACTCAAATAAAATTCCAAATTAGAGTTTCAATTTTGTGCCATATGTCATTTCAATTGTTCAATTAAAATTTGAAATTGGAGTCCAATTTTACTATACACGTGTACAAAGAAAATAATCAGAAGAATATAATATGATTTGGAGTTATTTTCGAGAGAACCATTACTTTGATTCATTGTTTTTATTTATTTTTATGTAGGTTCATTGTTCTCTTGGTTCAAACTTCAAAGTGCCTAGGGAACTATAACAAGAAGCTAAATATGAAAAGTGGCCATGGGAATTGAAAATAAATTTCAAAAAATTAATTAAAAATAAAAAAATGAAAGAATATTGCAAGAGATGCACCACTTGGAAAAATTGAATTCCAATTAAAATTCATTGGACTTGATAATGAGATGAGATGAAATTAATAACACATTAAACGCTCATGCTTTGGGAATCGGTAGTACCAATCTAAATCTATTGGACTTGCTTCGTGATAATACAACTATGAAGGATGTATAAAAACACGTACAAATCCATCTCTCTATAAAAAGAGATTTGAGAGAATTTCTTTTATTAGCCACGCAACTTCATAGGTTCTTTCTTCACATAAATGTCCATCATGTTACAAAATGACCTATCGTAAAACTACAAAATGAGAACAACTCTGAGGGTTTTTTTTTTTTTTTTTTTAAATTTTAAATTATTTAAGCTACGAAAATTTCAATCACCAATAGAGATTGAAGATTCAAAATACCTATCGTAAAACTACAAAATGAGAACAACTCTGAGGGTTTTTTTTTTTTTTTTTTTAAATTTTAAATTATTTAAGCTACGAAAATTTCAATCACCAATAGAGATTGAAGATTCAAAAGCGTGAATGGATCTTTTGGATAAACATCGTCACCAAGGTTCATCTTTCTGATTTATATTTCCATTTAGTTTTGATTCCCTTAATTGATATAGTAATGGGTTTGTGTGTATGCGCATATATTGAGTTAATATTAACATTTTTTGAAATCCTTTGGTCCTTGCTTGATGATTGACTTCTCTTGCAACTATCAATCTTGCACGAAGATGGCTTTCAACCTATTTGGTGTGACCTTACTGAAAACAATATTTAGCACATGGGAAGAATATCCAATGTTAACCTTGTGAATTCTTAAACCTATTCATTAGTCCCCTTTATGGCAAACACCTCTCTCTTAGTAGCTTCATGGCTGCCAATTTAGTTTCATGTTACTCTATTTTGGCTTATAGTTGTGCTACTTTTGAACATTTTTTTACTTAAGTTTGATTAATGTGCCAAATGTCTCTAAAGTTTTATTTACTTAAGAACCAATTAATTGTATGTGCTTAATTACCCTTTCAGTATACGCATGACTGTGACTGTAACTTGTATACAATATCAATTTATTGTGGTTCAACTCACTTTCTTTTATACATACATACATACACATATATATATATATATACTACTAAGTTTTGTTAATAAAATTTTATGGTTAATAATATGAATATAGACTTAACTGAGCCTTTTAAACATGAATAAACTCATGATTAATAATATATCTATTCCTATGCGGTAGCATGGGTTACATACTAGTATACAATAAATGGCTCATGCCTATCTAATAAATTACATAATAAGATAATTTGTGCCTCATTCATTTATAAGAAATGTTAACAAATGCTCTAAAAGTATTGGTTTAGTAACTATTTTTAGTTAGAAATATTTTATGAAAAAATGGTAAAGCAATTAATTATAATCACCATTTATTTATAACTTTATGTCTTTATTGATTTATTGACAGGCTGTATTTCCACACCATGCATGAAGCTAGCTCTAGGGATCTAGGTGAAAGGAAATTAAGGACCCCAATAATTTCTTCAATAATTGTTGTTTCAAGTCCTTACTTTGTTGGGATCAAATACGTTGTAGGTTAGGCCCCAAAACCACCATCCAAATTAATGCAATTAATTTGGATGGTGGTTTTGTGAGTCTTCTGGTTTTATTGCTTGGTCAGTACCAATAAAAGTGTGTGGTGGCAGTGGTGCATTAGGTTGTGAAGTCACTTATATTAGTTTAAAGTGTGAGGATCTTATAGTCTTTTTGTTCTCAATTATATTAGTTTAAAGTGTTTGACTACTCCACTAACCACTCCTAACCTCCGAGCCCCAATTGAAATTTTGAAAGAGTGATGCATCGATCTTGAGTTCAACAAAACTTAATTAGTTTTAGGACTTGACGGGGTCTTTGACGTTTGAACACATACTGGAGGGCTATAAATTGAACTTGTAATCATTTTGGTCAAAAACAGAGAAAATATAAAGTTGTTAGCAGTTGTATGTAGCATTTCTAAAGGCCGATGAGCTCTAGTTGTTGAGCTGGAATGCCAAACTCAATAATTTACTCTATTTAACTTTTCAAATTTAATTAGTTCCATTTAATTTTTCAAATTTACTTAATTGCTGACTTATAATCCCACCAACTATGATTAATGCAACAAAAAAAATATTAATTAGAACTCATAATAACAAACATTAATGGATAAACTACATAAATGATCCCTATCCTTTACACCAAATTTCAATTTTGTCCATAACCTTTCAATTGTGTCAATTTAATCCCTAACTTTTAGTGATGTGTCAGTTTAGTTCTTATTGTTATCCCTTAGATAGACAAATCTGACGTGTCAAATGGAAAAATTAAAAAATGATTTACCTGCACATCAACTACTAATTGTGTAGCTACATCATATTTTTTTTTATATATATAAAAAAAGAAAAAGAAATAAAGAAATAAAGTTCTCACGTGAGTTAAAGTTGGGGGGAAAAATCAAATCCCTAACTTTCTCTCTCGTCATATTAATCTACTATGCTGGTTGACTTCCATCTTCTTAACCTGCTTCCTTAAACTAGCATTGTGTCTAGTTCATGGTTTCCAAACCCAAACCGTTCAAAGAACTGGTAAAGAAAGAGGTTCAAGATTTTTAAGGTCGAACCTAAGTTAGATTGAGGTCGAACCATGATGATGTTATAATTAATTTAGTAATTAATTAATATGAAATAAATAAAATAAATATATACAAATTAAAAATCTCAATTAAAATTTAAAAATATCTAAAATGATTAATTTTATTTTCAATGAAACCTAAACTACTACTAACAATTTGTTTTGAAAATATTAGAGCATTCACACGGGCAATGGTATATGCCATATGTCAGCATATTTTACAATCAAACGTCCCAAACACCCCATTATCCAGACTTATAAACCCAAAAAAATTTACAATTATGCTACAGTACAATTCCAAATATATGATGATACTGTAGCACAATCCACAGGCTCCGCTTGGGAGTTCACAAGGGAATGGAATGGAATGGAATGAGATGATCATAAGGGAATGGAAAGGAATGGAATAGAATGGAATGTATTTAAGTAAGGGAAAGGAATGGAAAAGAATGGAATGAAATGGAATTAAGTAACATTGATTGGATGTTTTAAAATAAAGGAATGGAAAGGAATGAAAATGAATGGAATGTAAGTAATCCTGTTTGGGAGCAACATGGAGGGAATGGAATGGAATCATTTTACGACAATATTACTATTAGACCCCTATTTTAAAATAAAGGGTTAAATATATAGGGGTATTTTGGGAGTTTTAGTAAAAAAATCATTAAATCTAATTTCATTCCCTCTCATTCCTTCCAATTTCAGGGGGAATGAAAATTTGAGGTTTTAAGAGAATAGAGAGGAATGAGTGTTCCCTCCTACCCATTCCATTACCTCCCACTTAAACTCCCAAACAAGGGAATAGACTTTCCATTCCCTTCTTTAAAACTCCCAAACAAGAGAAGGGAAGAATATTCTAAAATTATTCTTTTTATTCCTTTCCATTCCATTCCATTCCCTCCTACCAAGCGGAGCCTAAATCTCATATAATATTTTTTATTTCAAAATATCTCATCTTCTGTCTCTCTTCAACGTCTCATGGTCACTCTCATCTCCTTTCCATCGCTCACGTCTCTTTCTAACTTCTCAACAATGCACAGTACCAGATCTCTATCACCGCCACTCCCACATGGCAACCTCAGAAATGCTTTGCGCGAGTTCACATACCGGATCTCTGGCTTTTGCATTGGTACCGTTGCGTGAGTTCACTCGCGTTATGGAAAAGCTTGAGGTGCGGGGCTACAACATCAAATCAGGTGCTGGATTTGCTGGGTATTTTAATGGGTTTGCAGCATCAAATCAGGTGCTGAATTTGCTGGGTTTGTTGGGTATTTTAATGAGTTTATGTTTAATGGATTTGCTGGTTTTTTTTTTTTTTTTTTTTTTTTTTTTTTTTTTTTTTTTTTTTTAATTTGTGTTTTGGTTCCGTTGGGATTTTGGTGGGCAGTGATGGGATCGTAGTGGTATGGTGGTGGTTGGGTTGTGTCGTTGTTGAGAGAGAGAGAGAGAGAGAGAGAGAGAGAGAGAATTTTTTATCTATTTTATTGTATAATTTATATATTTTATTATAAAATAGTATGACATGATGGATAAAGTAATTTTTATGATGATAAAATAAAATAATCTGAAAAATTAGAATTTGAATTTACCATGATTATAACTTATAACATTTCTCTTTCTTAAAAAAAAAAAAAATTATAACATTTCTCATATAAAAATATCTTTAAAATTATTACATTAATATATCTTAACTTTTTACAAAATAAAAATAAAAATAAAAATAAAAATAAAAATAAAAATAAAAATTCAAATATCAAGGTGGCTTAGCTGTAGACGGCAAAGTACAATTACAAACAAAACAAAACAAAGAAGTCCAATCTAAGTATCAATTGGATTAGCTGTAAACCATCTTGAGCGCTGCTTGGAATCCAATGGTCAGTAACTACGTTGGATTCTTAAACGTTCATACCAAACTTCGTACCCTACAAACGTTATTGTCTTCTACTTATTTTTGCTTTCCACTACATAGACATGGCAAAACGGGCGGGTCGGGTCGGGTTCGGGTCGGATCAATCGGGTTGCGGGTCAAAACGGGTCACGGGTCAAACGGGTTACGGGACGAGTCGAGTTGACCCGTATTTTTCAAACAAGTTTTTTTTTTTTGGAAATAGATGCAATTTGTCAATTGTTTTTAAGTTCCTTAACTGTGATTAGATTTTCATTGGTGATACTATTACCACTTACCAATTACTACTAAACACTTGATACCTAAATTTGGTGCAACTCTTATTCCAGCTTTCTAGAAGCTAATCTTGGTATAATTTTTGATATGTTTAAAGTAGGAAGAGAAAATGAAGGTGGCAAGTAAAGAATGACAAACTATAATGGAGTACATAACATATTAAGTGAAGAAGAATAAGTAAATATCTTATAAGAATTACACCTCAATCTCAATCTACTCAACGTTGGTAGACGTGGAAAAACGGGCGGGTCGAGTCGGGTTCGGGTCGGATCAATCAGGTCGCGGGTCAAAACGGGTCATGGGTCAAAATGGGTCATTTTTAAACGGGTCAAACGGGTTGCGGGTCAAACGGGTCGCGGGTCAAACGGGTCTGACCCATTTTGCCATGTCTACCCCTACAGCCTCCACCATTCTCTCCCTTTTTTGTCAACCTTTTTTTCACAAGTTTCAAACAAACAGTAGTCTATCTTTCACAATTTTCCAACAAACAGAGAAGAAGTAGATGCATATACAGAAGCAAGAAGCAGATTTGTAGTCTCTCTTCTACAGTTATCTATTCTTCTTCTATTCTTTTTCTTTTTTTTCCTGGGGAAATCTAGGGGCGTTTGGTTTATATTTTTAAACAACTATTTTTAGTTTTTAGATAATATTTTACACATTTAACGCACTTTTTCACCCATACGTATTTTCACAAATGTTTTTAAATAATAATTTTCAGTTTTTAAATACATGTACCCGGACTCCTAATATTGGGAGATTGATTTGGTTTTGTGACTTTTTTAAGGACCGTTAGACCTGTGCCTGGCTTTGAAAACCGGACGGTTTGACTACGGTTTGAAAGGTTCACTTAAAAATTAAAATTTCCAATTTTGGTAGTTTAAAAAATTGAAATGATAAATGATTTTTGTGGAGCCAGAAAATCGGGTAGCCTTGGCCCACTCCAAGCCGGGCCCAAATGGCCCACGTCGAGGATGCTAGATGGGTCCGAGGATGAAAGCGCGAAGACCAACCTCTGAGGAGCATATCCGAGGATGACCCTGTCCTCGGGCGTCCGAGACCTCGGAAAAACACGACCACCACCCCAAAGGACTCCTTAAATATCCGAGGGGGAGAGGACCCAGTGCCATGCGTCGGCGACAGGAGCATGGCGAAGGAACAAGCCTTAGGTGAGCTATCACCTCCGCATTGAATGCGCTCACCTAACCCCCCTGGCCGCATTAATGGGAATGGAACCCCTTGGCAGGGCAACATTGATCATGGTGAGCCACTTGAGTACGAATAAGACCTCTGATGGGACGGAGGGTCAGAGCGGAGGCCAATAGATGATCAACAGAGGAAGGAGAAGATGGGAGAAAGAGGAAGGATATAAGAAAGGCGACAAAAAGAACGAAGGGGACCTCTTTTTTTGGATCATTCAAAAGAATGCCATAGAAGAACTGAGGGGGGATGTTAGTACCAGGGAGAGGGGTCTTCTCGGACGAGTCCGAGGAGCTAACATTAGTGGTAAATTGGGCTCACTCCCCTTCAATGAGAAAGAAGTGATTTGTATTCCGTTGCTAGTCTGTTAGGGCCTAAACCTTCGGTCCACTCTCTAAAAATGTATTATTAGGGAACTTTTCTAAAACTGAGTCCCTATAATTGGCGCCGTCTGTGGGAAGGATTAGTGCACTGACAGGCGCAACGGGCAGTCGTTCCTAAATAGTTATCTTATGGAAGGTTGGTAGCGATGCATCAAAAAAAAAAAATGCAGAAAAGTAGAAGATTCAACAGAAAACAAAAAGAACTTGATATTATTTTATTAAACGAAAGATACAAGATACAAATAGAGGTTCAAGCAGGCGTGTTTTACAACTAACTTTACAAGCTAATTCTACAAACGGAGGCCCAGGCGGACCCGTTCTAAAACTAGCTAGAGGAAAGGGGGCTGAGGCTGGCCTGCTTCAAGGCCACCAACAACTCCTTGTCCGGTGTGGCGGCGCTGGAACAAAGAGAGGAGCCGATGCAGGTGCTCCGAAAAGCCCTCCCTCGTGATGTTCCTTTGATCCTCTCCAATCCTCACGAGCGTTGGCCGTTGGAGACGGCAACACTCGGGCACCAGCCATGACGTGATTTTGCGCGTCTCCTCCGGCAGGGATGTGCCCCGGGGAGGAGCGTTAGGTACTTCAAGGACATCCCTCCTGGCCACCGTGCAAGGCACTATAAATGTTACGCCTAGACTCTGCCGCGCTGGAAGCCCAGTGGGGGCTGCGGCTACAACGGCTCTTGGCCCGAGTGTCCTCACACCCGCCCAAAACCGCACCATACCTACCAACTCCAGTCACAATCCTGGCGGGGTTATTGAAGGGGCTTAGGGAGTCAAAGCGACGTGTTTCTAGTTGCGTTGGGAAGTTCATGGAGTGTGGAAAAACCTTCTCCCCGGAAAGCCTTATATAGGGGATGAAGACTAGTGGAAATTAATCCACACAGAATTTGAAAAGAGAATTATCAGCAGTGCTAATCACGAAGCTACCAAATCCCAAGGGGACCGTAGACCGCTGGATTTGTGTCCATTCACGAGGATATTGATGAAAGCGCGTCTCGCGCACCGAAACGTCAAGCGCAAAGCGTGAATGGCCAAGGGACACCTCGTAAATGAAAAAGATGGGGACTTGAATTGAAGGCGAGGTCAATGCCACGTGTAAAATCATAGTCCGAACCACCCCTCCCCAAAGCTCCGTGGAGTTAATAGTCCGACCTGAGGAGGAACCGTCTCCAGTAAAGCGGCCCGAGGATAAATCCATACTTACAGAAGAATGAAAGTGTTAGACAGAACCAAGACATTGCATGGTCCTCGGACTCAAGCCTATGGGGAAACTAATCACTCAACTATACCTGGGTACTAGACAGAACCAAGGTATTGCATGGTCCTCGGACTCAAACCTATGGGGAAACTAGATACTTACAGAAGAATGAAAGTGTTAGACAGAACCAAGACATTGCATGGTCCTCGGACTCAAGCCTATGGGGAAACTAATCACTCAACCATACCTGGGTACTAGACAAAACCAAGGTATTGCATGGTCCTCAGACTCAAACCTATGGGGAAACTAGATACTTACAGAAGAATGAAAGTGTTAGACAGAACCAAGGCATTATATGGTCCTCGGACTCAAGCCTATGGGGAAACTAATCACTCAACTATACCTGAGTATTAGACAGAACCAAGGTATTGCATGGTCCTCGGACTCAAACCTATGGGGAAACTAGATACTTACAGAAGAATGAAAGTGTTAGACAGAATCAAGGCATTGCATGGTCCTCGAACTCAAGCCTATGGGGAAACTAATCACTTAACTATACCTGGGTACTAGACAGAACCAAGGTATTGCATGGTCCTTGGACTCAAACCTATGGGGAAACTAGATACTTACAGAAGAATGAAAGTGTTAGACAGAACCAAGGCATTGCATGGTCCTCGGACTCAAGCCTATGGGAAAACTAATCACTCAACTATACCTGGGTACTAGATAGAACCAAGGTATTGCATGGTCCTCGGACTCAAACCTATGGGGAAACTAGATACTTACAGAGGAATGAAAGTGTTAGACAGAACCAAGGCATTGCATGATCCTCAGACTTAAGCCTATGGGGAAACTAATCACTCAACTATACCTGGGTACTAGACAGAACCAAGGTATTGCATGGTCCTCGGACTCAAACCTATGGGGAAACTAGATACTTACAGAAGAATGAAAGTGTTAGACAGAACCAAGGCATTGCATGGTCCTCGGACTCAAGCCTATGGGGAAACTAATCACTCAACCATACCTGGGTACTAGACAGAACCAAGGTATTGCATGGTCCTTGGACTCAAACCTGTGGGGAAACTAGATACTTACAGAAGAATGAAAGTGTTAGATAGAACCAAGGCCTTGCATGGTCCTCAGACTCAAGCCTATGGGGAAACTAACTACTTCAACATATCCTAAGTTAGGAAAGGATCCAGCCCTGCCTAACCCTTAAGGCGTAAGAGGACTGCCCATGCATACATTCATTCCCCTTATCATTGTTACTGGCGCAATTGGCCGACGTATAATTCAAGCTAAAATCATCAAAAGAAAAGAGGGAAAGCAGGCAGCAGGTAAATAAATAAGCAAATGAAATAAATAGAAAGGGAAATTAAACTCCCATTACAACAAAGTGTCCACAGAGGTCGTATGGCAAGAGCCACCTTACATAAAAATAGAAGAGAGAAGAATAACAAAATAAAGTAAAATGACAAAGGCATAGACAAGGGTCAAGCGAGTGGCAAAAGCGGGATAAACCAAGGCGCCAGGGAGTCTACTCCCTCTGCTCAGGCTGGACAAGGGCGACCTCTGGGTCCTCCGAGCCCTGGCCTAATGGGACGCCCTGCAAGGGCACGGTGAGAACGGCTGCCCTCTCAGTGGTGGGAATCTGAGCATCGGAAGGGACCTCCACTATCTCTTGGGGCACCTCCTCGCTCGAATGCTTCCTTAGTTCAGCAGCCCCCACCTTCTCAACAATCTCCCCAGCCTTAGCATCATCGGGGACGACCTCACGGATAGCAGGGGGTAGTACACTCTCTCCGCCTTCCACAGGTCAGACGAGGCCTCCACCCCAGCTTGTGTAAGGGCCTTAACCCAGACCTGGGAGCAGTATCGCCTACATACCCTCAGGACTTGAGCTTTGTAGAGGGCCTCTACCTCAGCCACCCCCTCAGCGTAGGCTGCGGTCTTAGCCGCGTCCTTGGCAGTCAGGGCCATCTCCCTGCCAAAGTCCGTCTCGTCCTTAGCCCGCCGAGCCTGGTCTCTGGCCCACTCTGCCTCCCTCTAGGCCCTCTTCGGCTGCAGTCACCTTAGCCTACAAGTCTGCAATCAGATCCCTCGCGATCTGTAGCTGCTCCTCCGCCTCGCCCAGGCGCTTTGTCTACTCTTTGGCCTGATTCTAGGCACCCTCAAGACCAGACACTGCACTGTCCCGAGCCCTGGTCATCGCCTTCAAGTCTTCTCGGGCCTTGGCGAGGTCAGCCTCGGAGTTCTTCAGAGCCCGGGTAGCCTGAAAGCGCTAATCACGCTTCTGGTCGAAGGCCTTCCCCTAGTCGTTGGCCGCCCCCTCCAACCTATAGATGGCCTAGACAGCCTGCAATAGTAGCCAATGCACTATGAGCCCAATTCAGAAGAAAATAGGGGGAAAAGGAACAAAGGAAAGGGAGTCGAAGTTACAGTCCTTACCATCCCCAGATACCGTTTAAGGCTGAGGAAGACCTGCTTACTCCTCATAGAGCTTAGCTCGGCCATGTCCGCCGGGAGCAGCAGGCACCTCTCCAGCGCGTCGGCCACGTGCGCACCTTCGCCCTCATTGAAGTCTTTGAAGGAGGCGTCATCCTTCAGGGGCTCCCCATGGAGCATCGGGGCTGGGAGCCAAGCTTGAGCCTCGGGCGTAGTGTCGACGACCTGCCTGTCCTGGCTCTTGCCGCCTATCTTAACCTGCTTGGACGACTGCAGAGGGCTGTCCTCCTCCTGCGGGGACACCGTCCTATCCTCCACAGGCCTCTTGCCCTTATCCTTCTTCTTTTTGGGGTCGGCAGGCATGGACCCAAAAGGCAGGCTCTTCTGGGAAGGAGGAGGAGGAGGTTTCTGCTAAGCGGAAGTCGACCTAGTCTTCGGAAGAGGAGGGGGAAGCTTCTGTTGGGACTTCCCCGGTTGGCCTTCAATCAGGTCCATCAAGCTGGTGGTGGGCTTCTTCTTGTAACCTATCGTTGGCGGGGAAAGAGCTTCTGAAGCGAGGAAGTCCGCTTCAGTCAAACGAGGGTCGCCCAAGTCCCCGGGAAGGTCCTCGGACTGATCAAGCTGGGCAAAAACGTTGAACACGTCCTCCTCCCTCTCTGTATCCTCATTGGCAGCCTCGGCGAATGCTTGGGAAGAAGAAGGGACGGCTACAGCGACGACTTCTAGTTCGGAGGGCCCCTCGGGGAACTGAAATCCGTCCTCGGTCACAGTAATCCTTTGAAGCCGAGGATCGTTGGCTAGGATGACGTGCTTCGGAACCGGGAATGATTTCTGGATCGGTTTATACCCCAAGATTATGTGGGCGGCCCTAACTTGATTGTCGCCCTCGTTTATATAAACCGACGCCCTCAGCACCTTCTGCAAATCTTCCCGGTTGACTAAATAGAAGTGACGCTCAAAAGCGTGCGGGTCTGTAAACGGAAAGCACCACCACGTTAGTAAAAAAAAAAGGGGAAGAAAAAAGATGAGAACTTGAAACCCCTCCTATTTCCCACTGCCCCACCTGGTATTCCCTCTGTTGTTGGGCAGTGAAGGCCATCGTGCCACTCCCCTGACACGATGAGGAAATCCTCATTGAGCCCCTTGCTGGACTCAGGAAGGCACTGAATGAGCCGCACCCTGTCGTCCCTCGTCTTCAGGTAATAGGACTTGCCTTTAAGGAGCTGGAGGTTGTAGCACCAGTTCACGTCATGGTGGGTCAACCTTAACTCCATCTTCTCATTTAGGGCATCCACACAGCCCAGAATCCTAAAAACGTTTATCCCACACTGGGAGGGGCCAACCGGAAGTGCGTGAGGTAGTCCCTCATCACCGGCCCCATGGGGATCGTCATCCCCCCTTCAAGGAAGGCGACAATAGGAATTACCACCTCGCCTTCCTGTCTGTGTAGGCGCCAATCCCCGTCCTCAGAATATCTCAGACCTACATTGCCGGGAATTCTATTGTCAGCGATGAATTTCTCCATCGCCTCCTCAGTATCGACATATTTCTTAAACCTACCCATCCCAGTTGACGCCTAAAGGAACTAAAAAAGAACAGGTGAAGGAAGAGAAAGGGTAAAGAGAAAAAGAGCTCAGAGAGGGATAGAGCAACTTACTGGAAAGAGGAGGAGCTTCTCGGACAGGCTTTTTGTACTGAAGATGTAAGTGAGAGTGTGGCTGAACTCAGGAAGGACGCACGAGAATTCTTGATTACGAATAAGGAATAGGAAGAAGCGGTTCGTATGGGTATTTATACCCCAAATCTAAGAGCCATGCGGGTTTTCCTGCCCATAAATGCAAGACAAACCTCCACCGTTGGATTGGTAACGCCTCATTAGACGTGGGGAGCACAGAGCCGCCTGAATTTAATGACGGGCACGTTACGCACTCTGAAACGTCAGTGACGTGCCTTGGGTAGATGAATAGACCCCAGTACTGACGGGAGGTAAGGCCACGATGTCAAAATCCTTCTCCCCGCCCGAGGATGCGTGCAGTAAGATTTTGAGGGGCTATTGTGGGGCCAGAAAATCGGGTAGCCTTGACCCACTCCAAGCCGGGCCCAAATGGCCCACGTCGAGGATGCTAGATGGGTCTGAGGATGAAAGTGCGAAGACCAACCTCCGAGGAGCATATCCAAGGATGACCCTGTCCTCGGGCGTCTGAGACCTCGGAAAAACACGACCACCACCCCAAAGGACTCCTTGAATATCCGAGGAGGAGAGGACCCAGTGCCACGCGTCGGCGACAGGAGCACGGCGAAGGAACAAGCCTTAGGTGAGCTATCACCTTCGCATTGAATGCGCTCACCTAACCCCCCTGGCCGCATTAATGGGGATGGAACCCCTTGGCAGGGCAACATTGATCATGGTGAGCCACTTGAGTACGGATTAGACCTCTGATGGGACGGAGGGTCAGAGCGGAGGCCAATGGATGATCAACAGAGGAAGGAAAAGATGGGAGAAAGAGGAAGGATATAAGAAAGGCGACAAAAAGAACGAAGGGGACCTCTTTTTTTGGATCATTCAAAAGAATGCCAGAGAAGAACTGAGGGGGATGTTAGTATCAGGGAGAGGGGTCTCCTCGGACGAGTCCGAGGAGCTAACATTAGTGGTAAACTGGGCTCACTCCCCTTCAATGAGAAAGAAGTGATTTGTATTCCATTGCTAGTCTGTTAGGGCCTAAACCTTCGGTCCACTCTCTAAAAATGTATTGTTGGGGAACTTTTCTGAAACTGAGTCCCTACAATTTTTAATTATTGCGGTTCGACTGGCCGGTCCAGTCCGTATTTCAATTATTAAACTACTGATATCCCATCCAATTACTTGCCTAATAAGTAACAATATAAACAAAATACATCATCTTTTTTTATAATCTATTTCAGCCAATTTTTGTATTCTTTAAACTAATTAGTATTAAATCAACACAATGATTCATTAATTTCTTTTTTAGGGAAATAATGGCCAAGAAGTTGACAAAAACCTCTTTGTAAATATGCTCTTTTTATTTCAAAAACTAATTATTAGGATCGAAAAATGAGGCATTTACTCGTAGCCTATGATCTGAAAGAAAATTATTAAAGTTAACACAGTTTTGCTTAGAATATTAATCTTGTAATATAAGTGATTTTTTTATAAGAAATTTATTCATGGTGCAAAGTAATAAAGGGTAAACTATAACTTCATTTAATATATTCAATTTAGGCACTCAATGTTATATTAATCATATTCAATAAAGTATTCAAGCATTAATTAATTTAGTGCATATGCGTTTGTACAAAATATATTGCTTAAATCTAACGAATTCAACTAAAGACTAAAATAAACACTAATAGACTAGCCATTTGAAAAGGTGTCTTTTGAGAACACAATTTTAAAATCACAATTAGGATTTATTTGAGATCTACTTATTTTTCTAAAATTGAAAATTTTTTGCTGAGAGTACTGTAAATAAAAGAAAAAAAATTAGCTAAAATAATAAAATGAAACTCATACATAGTACAAAAAAGTATAATGGGATCATAAATAATAGTAAAAATAAGCTAACTTTTAAATTTGGAGCCAAATGCACACTTAGATGAAATCTCTTCTCTCGCAAATAGAAGAGCAAGCAAGTCGACAAAACTAGAAACAGTAGCATTATAAATATTTTCAATTTAAAATTGATGGGTAATTGTAAAGTCAGTGGGTGGTTGGGATAGATAATGAAATTAATTGGACTTTATCACTTGATTTTATTTTTGCACAAGGCACAAAGTACATCCATCCATATAATACATGGTTCAAGCTTGGACGAAGTTTGTCCTCTTGAAACAACAAATTTGTTATTATTTTTTCAATTTGTATTAAAATTTTCATATAAAAGTATTAAAAACCTCATAGATTCACTTCCAAAAAATAATAATAATATGGATTTTATTAATGTGTGCCCTTAGGGCACATATTAATTTCTATTTTTGGAAAAAAATTTCTCGAGAATTGAAAAAGAAATGACAACTTTTTCAATTCTCGAGAAAATGTTTTCAAAAATAGAAAGGTTAATGTGTGCCCTAAGGGCACACATTAACCGAACCCTAATAATAATAATTGTTTGGTCACTTGATGTGATATTGATTACAAGTCTTTTGTAGTTTGTACTACAATTATTGATACATTGTCAACAGCTTATTAGCATTATTTGAACAACAGGGACAAATTGGGATTCTTAAAACATTTTCCTTTTTTCAATTATTATGCACTGCATAGATGTTAAAAGCATTACTTTGTCGAATGGATCCAAAAAAATTTCTTAAAAATAACCACAAAAAACAAAAAGGCATGGTTTTAAAAATCGATATGGTCAAAGAACCAGAATGGAGAGTGGTTGTCGGTTTTATGGTCGGACCAAGGTAGGACTGATGGTCGAACTGATGATGTCATAAATAATTAATTAATAATTATAAAATATAAATAAATAAATAAATAAATTTATAACTAATATTTTAACTAAAAAATTAAATTAAATAACAATAAAACATTAAACCTTAACTTTAATTTATAAAAAAATGATATATCCATAACATTTTTATAACAAATCTTAAGTGGCAAGTTGTTACTAGTTGTTATTGCTAGAGCAAAAAAAAATCTTAGTATTAAGTTCAAGTTTGAACCAATAATAACTAACTGCCTATAATTTGTTGTAAAAATATTATAAAAATGTTGTGAATATAGAATATCTCTTCATTTTTATATTAGACATTGAAATTCAAGCCCACTACAAAAATTATTTTAGTTATTCTTTCATTTTTCAAATAACAAAAAGTCAATGGTGAGTAACAATATCATGACCCACTTGATATTTCTTTTCCACCGCATATCATACCTTTACACGAGTATCACGTTGATACTTCAGCTACCACATATTTTAAAATCTTACATCCACATCTTAGTTAATTAAAAGCTCTGTACTAGTTTCTTCTTTTTACTTTTTTCTAATTTTTCATCTCTTTGCCTTTAATACTCTCTCTCTCTCTCTCATCAATTTATGTGCATCAGTGCATGTGCAAGTCTGCAAAAGGGAAAATTCTTAGGTACTTTCAGAGTATGGAGAAATAGTGTTCTCTCTTCTCACATTCATGATAAATCCTACCATGAATTTAATGAGTGGACCCCACTATAAATGTGAGAGGAGAGAACATCATTCTCTATATTTCGAAAGTACCTAAGAATTACTCTTACGAGAGCGGCAAGAAAAGTTCTTAAACTGAAGCGGACAGATTATACCTGCATCTCTTTGGTTTGGGCTTCCTCGGTTCTTCCTCAACTATGTCAACTCATAAATAGTAAATCTGATGTTTTTGGTGTCAATGTGGGCATCTTAGGCTCAGTGGCGATTCCGAAATTTTTTTAAGGTGCT
Organism: Quercus suber; assembly: GCF_002906115.3. Taxonomy (NCBI): domain Eukaryota; kingdom Viridiplantae; phylum Streptophyta; class Magnoliopsida; order Fagales; family Fagaceae; genus Quercus; species Quercus suber. Next base: position 166,657 of record NW_027069820.1, read on the forward strand.
TTTTATGAAGCATGAATTAGGTAAGGGTGCTATTAACGGGTGCTATACTGCACCTGTTAATGTGATAAAATTTAAAATAAACTATTCACGTTTTTTTAGAGATGTGGAAAAAACTGAATATGTATTAAATGTGTGTCAGTTTAGATGAAGAAAGTCAAATTATTTTGTAATAAACCACAACTAAAAAGTAAAATTTTGCCAATTTTCTATGTAGTGGCATTTATGATAGATTATAAATGAACCACAATTGGTTCATTAATAGGTGCTAGTTGGCACCTGTTAACAAAGTCTATTATACAATCTAATAAAAAGAAAATTCCATATATTGACAACAACAACAATAAAAAAAATTTTAAAAAAATTATATGCAAATACATAAAGTTTACAATTGTCCTCTACGAGTTTTCATATTTTAAAATCGTTGCATGATAGTCTCATTATCGATGCTATAAGCTAAATCTCTTTCAATGTACACAACCAAGCAATCATTCATCCACTAAATGTAGAACAAATTATAGAGCAAAATTTAATTTTATTGGCATAAAAAAACTGTGAGTGTTCCCAATTTTTTTTTTTTTAAGGGTAGACAAATAAAAAATTTTAAATTATTATATATATATATATATAAAAATTAGGTCAAGGTGGTCCTAGGACACCCTAGCCTTAAGGTGGTGCCGCAGCTACTTAGGCTCCATAGCTTTAGACTTAACAGCATCTTCAAAGTCAAAATCTCTTTTCTTCTTAAATCTAAAACAAAATCTCTTATCTTTTTTATTTTTGGTCAGAAACACAGTGGCTGAAGTGTTAATGAACAAAACAGCTTAAAACTGGCTTAACTGTACCGGTTTTCAGTTAAACCAGCAGTTTTTTTTCGATTTTTCCTTCTTCTTTTTTCTTAATTTTCAGTTTTTAGTAATAACTGGACTGGATTAAGGTTCGGTCCTCAGTTGAACCGATTGAACCGACCGGTCCAGTTTTTAAAACCATGCAAAAATGGTACTAAGTGTTCATTTGGGAACAACTTAGGGTCTCTTTGGGATTCGTTTATTTTGCTGAAACTGAAAATTTTTTGCTGAAAGTATTATAGATAAATGTAAAAATTAGCTAAAATAGTAAAGTGTGGTCCATGAATAGTACCAAAAAGTGTAGTGGGACCCATGAATAGTAGTAAAAATAAACTGAATAATGAAATAAGTTAGTTTTTTAATTTGGAGCCAAACACATACTTAAACATTTGATTTGGGCTATATTGTATTTGTTTGGGCAATTTTTTAAAAGTGTTACGTTCACAATATTTTCACGATACTTTTATGACAAATCCTAAATGAGCAATTTTTACTAGTTCTAATTTAAACCTACGATAGAAATCACTTTTTTGTCCATCAATAACAGCCAATAACAACTTATTACTTAAGATTTATTGGTGAAACTGTTGTAAAAATTGCATTTTTTGAAATTCTCTAGTTCAACCTTCAATGGACCAAAATTTTGGAGAGATCAAATTTTATTTTAATGGCCTCAAATTTTTATTTAAGGTGTTCAAATTTTTTCAGGGTGGTCAAGATTATTTTCTAGGGTGGTCAACAAACTCAATTAATTTAAAATTCAAAAATTTAAAGGTATTAAAAAAAAAAAAATCAATTTAGGGCGGTCACATGACCATCGTGAGTAACATGTAGAGCCCCCAGTGACAACAATACTAGAAATCTCTCACCAAACAGGATTATTCTATTCTTTTTTTTTTTTCTTTTTCTTGCTGAGAAAATATGTACTATTCTTAAAAATTATAATTGAATTCGCCTATATATATACGTACAATTCCATATGAAAATGGCCATCATCATCTCCATTAACAACATCACCCTGCTTCTTGCGCGCTGCTGATTCCTTTTCCTCGTTCTCATAGTCATGGCTATCGATGACATTTTACACACTTCTCACCCTCTTCTTCATTCCAATGTAGCACATGCCAACAACAAGAAGAAGAAGAAAAACATCAACTTTGTATCATTGGCTAAATGGGTTCTTAAATTTACCATGTGGATTGTATTCCTTGCATGGGTTGCTCTCTTTTTTGTCATTCCCACAGACTTCGGAAGTGAACTCTATGCTGACTGGATTGCTGCAACGAATGAAAGCCTATTTGGGTACACAGGTAGTTACTTCTTAATTCAACCTCGTTGTTGCATTCAAAAGAGTTTGACTTAAAAATGTGCATTTTCAGGGAGTTATTTGCTGCTATACAGTGGCCCAATTATCATTATTGCTTTTCTTGCTGTTCCATATCTTCTCATCTCTGGGGAAGACCAACTACAACTACAAGAGTATGTATTTTCTTAATCTATGCACTCCTTTTACATGTTTTCATTTTGTTTTTACGATATATGATAGCTAGCTGCAAAAGGAATATATAATATTGCCCATAATATATTTGCTTAAATTGGAGTCACATAAAAACTTCGTCTATTTCAGGAAGAAGACTCCAAGATTCCGATTGTGGACTTTTCCCGTTCTTGTGGATGGATCACTTGGGGTTGTTTCCGCTGCTGAATTGATTGGCATAATCCTCTTTATCGTGTTTGTTATCTGGGATGTTTATGTCTATACTGCAGTGATCTTAGGAACGTTAACCGATGACATGGACCCCTTAGATCTGTGGTACGATATTTTGTTGGGTTGGGTGTTACTTTGATTAGAGCATCTCCAACAGGTTTGGTATTTGAGTATATTAGTTAAAATTTGGAGAATTTGTGCACTATTCATGCTCCAGCTCGGTAAACTTGGATTTTTTTTGGGCTTATGACTAGTAGCCCATCAGACTTAATGGGCTACTGTATGGGCTACTGTACATTAGCTATTGAATTTCTTGTCTTAAAATGTTACCAACTACTCCAGATTTCTTTTTTTCTCTCATTCTCTCTGTTGCTTTTTTTTTCCTCTCATTCTCTCCGTTGCCGTTGCTTCTTTTTTGCTCATAAACCAAATGAAATCAAAAAAATAAAAGGAAAAAGAAAAAGAAAAAAGAGAAAAGAGAGAGACCTGTTCATGAGCAAAAGAATTAATCCAAACACAAAACACAAAAAAAAATCCAATTCTTAAAATAAAGTTGAATCAGAACAAGCAAATATTGAAAAAAAAAAAAAAAGGAAAAAAAAAAAAAAGANTAGCTTTAGACTTAACAGCATCTTCAAAGTCAAAATCTCTTTTCTTCTTAAATCTAAAACAAAATCTCTTATCTTTTTTATTTTTGGTCAGAAACACAGTGGCTGAAGTGTTAATGAACAAAACAGCTTAAAACTGGCTTAACTGTACCGGTTTTCAGTTAAACCAGCAGTTTTTTTTCGATTTTTCCTTCTTCTTTTTTCTTAATTTTCAGTTTTTAGTAATAACTGGACTGGATTAAGGTTCGGTCCTCAGTTGAACCGATTGAACCGACCGGTCCAGTTTTTAAAACCATGCAAAAATGGTACTAAGTGTTCATTTGGGAACAACTTAGGGTCTCTTTGGGATTCGTTTATTTTGCTGAAACTGAAAATTTTTTGCTGAAAGTATTATAGATAAATGTAAAAATTAGCTAAAATAGTAAAGTGTGGTCCATGAATAGTACCAAAAAGTGTAGTGGGACCCATGAATAGTAGTAAAAATAAACTGAATAATGAAATAAGTTAGTTTTTTAATTTGGAGCCAAACACATACTTAAACATTTGATTTGGGCTATATTGTATTTGTTTGGGCAATTTTTTAAAAGTGTTACGTTCACAATATTTTCACGATACTTTTATGACAAATCCTAAATGAGCAATTTTTACTAGTTCTAATTTAAACCTACGATAGAAATCACTTTTTTGTCCATCAATAACAGCCAATAACAACTTATTACTTAAGATTTATTGGTGAAACTGTTGTAAAAATTGCATTTTTTGAAATTCTCTAGTTCAACCTTCAATGGACCAAAATTTTGGAGAGATCAAATTTTATTTTAATGGCCTCAAATTTTTATTTAAGGTGTTCAAATTTTTTCAGGGTGGTCAAGATTATTTTCTAGGGTGGTCAACAAACTCAATTAATTTAAAATTCAAAAATTTAAAGGTATTAAAAAAAAAAAAATCAATTTAGGGCGGTCACATGACCATCGTGAGTAACATGTAGAGCCCCCAGTGACAACAATACTAGAAATCTCTCACCAAACAGGATTATTCTATTCTTTTTTTTTTTTCTTTTTCTTGCTGAGAAAATATGTACTATTCTTAAAAATTATAATTGAATTCGCCTATATATATACGTACAATTCCATATGAAAATGGCCATCATCATCTCCATTAACAACATCACCCTGCTTCTTGCGCGCTGCTGATTCCTTTTCCTCGTTCTCATAGTCATGGCTATCGATGACATTTTACACACTTCTCACCCTCTTCTTCATTCCAATGTAGCACATGCCAACAACAAGAAGAAGAAGAAAAACATCAACTTTGTATCATTGGCTAAATGGGTTCTTAAATTTACCATGTGGATTGTATTCCTTGCATGGGTTGCTCTCTTTTTTGTCATTCCCACAGACTTCGGAAGTGAACTCTATGCTGACTGGATTGCTGCAACGAATGAAAGCCTATTTGGGTACACAGGTAGTTACTTCTTAATTCAACCTCGTTGTTGCATTCAAAAGAGTTTGACTTAAAAATGTGCATTTTCAGGGAGTTATTTGCTGCTATACAGTGGCCCAATTATCATTATTGCTTTTCTTGCTGTTCCATATCTTCTCATCTCTGGGGAAGACCAACTACAACTACAAGAGTATGTATTTTCTTAATCTATGCACTCCTTTTACATGTTTTCATTTTGTTTTTACGATATATGATAGCTAGCTGCAAAAGGAATATATAATATTGCCCATAATATATTTGCTTAAATTGGAGTCACATAAAAACTTCGTCTATTTCAGGAAGAAGACTCCAAGATTCCGATTGTGGACTTTTCCCGTTCTTGTGGATGGATCACTTGGGGTTGTTTCCGCTGCTGAATTGATTGGCATAATCCTCTTTATCGTGTTTGTTATCTGGGATGTTTATGTCTATACTGCAGTGATCTTAGGAACGTTAACCGATGACATGGACCCCTTAGATCTGTGGTACGATATTTTGTTGGGTTGGGTGTTACTTTGATTAGAGCATCTCCAACAGGTTTGGTATTTGAGTATATTAGTTAAAATTTGGAGAATTTGTGCACTATTCATGCTCCAGCTCGGTAAACTTGGATTTTTTTTGGGCTTATGACTAGTAGCCCATCAGACTTAATGGGCTACTGTATGGGCTACTGTACATTAGCTATTGAATTTCTTGTCTTAAAATGTTACCAACTACTCCAGATTTCTTTTTTTCTCTCATTCTCTCTGTTGCTTTTTTTTTCCTCTCATTCTCTCCGTTGCCGTTGCTTCTTTTTTGCTCATAAACCAAATGAAATCAAAAAAATAAAAGGAAAAAGAAAAAGAAAAAAGAGAAAAGAGAGAGACCTGTTCATGAGCAAAAGAATTAATCCAAACACAAAACACAAAAAAAAATCCAATTCTTAAAATAAAGTTGAATCAGAACAAGCAAATATTAAAAAAAAAAAAAAAAGGAAAAAAAAAAAAAAGAACAAGCCGATCTGACCCAGCCTGATGGTGGGGAGGACGACGAGCGATGGTGGAGATGCTGGAGCGGTGGCTGGAGCAGCGCTAGAGCGACTAGAGGACAACAAGCCAATCTCTCTCTCTATCTCTCTCTCTGATATGAAGCGCTGGAATGTTCTTGAGGTGAAAAAGAAAATAAAAAGAAGAGGGCTGGACACTTGTGTGGAGGAGAAAAACAAGAAAAAGAAAAAAGAAAAAGAAATGAAACGTAGATGAAAATGAAATGGAAGGAAGAAAATAAAAAAAAATAAAAAAAATCCTAATTGAAAAATACTACCACAATATTTTTACAATAAATTTTAAGTAACAGATTGTTATTAGTTAATATTGGTTAGTAAAAAAATAATTTCAGTGATGGGTTCAAATTAGAACTGGTAACAACTTTCCACATAAATTTTGTTGTGAAAGTATTGCGTAAAATGTTGTGAACATAACACTTCTCATTGAAAAATATAGTTGTTAAAAAAGAATAAATGATGATTAAAAAAAAAAAACAATAAATGAAGAAATAATATTTAAATGAGATAGAGAATGTGATAGAGAATTTGTTAGAAGTGTATTTGAAAAAGTGGGTAGGTAAAAACTAAATATCACTGTTCATTCCCAAACAGCACAAAAATTTGCTGAAGCTGCGGGAAATGCTCTTATGACTTTATTGCATGGCTTTTAAATAGAAACCATATACTATTTTTATATTGTTTAGTTTTCTTTTGATCATTCTACTTCAGTAGTTTTTGTAGTTTTGTGTCATCCTTACAAAACTTAAGGAAATTACCGTAAACTCATCTAAAATTAGGCTCGTTTTTATTTTGCCTACTCTTGATTTAAAAGTTGACACTTTGCCTCATTTTTCATCTTGTTTACCTATAATTCAAAAGTTGACACTTTAACCACCTGAAATAAGTTCCATTAAACTTCTATAAGAGCATTTCTAGCAGTTTCTCCAAAATTTTGTAATATTTAGAAAGTGAATAGTTACATTTACCTTATAAGTTATACCTACCTACTTTTTCAAGTATATTTTTCTCCTCCACACACGTACCCACTCTTCTCCTTTGTATCTACATTTTTGTTTCTCCTCCACACATCTTTTGACTTCTCCTTTGTGTCTAAATTTCTGTTTTAATTTTCTTTCCTCTTCGTCTCACTTTACACACCCTGACTTCTCCCTATGTCTACATTTTTTGTTTTTTATTTTTTCCTCACTCTCTCTCTCTCTCTCTCTCTCTCTCTCTCTCTCTCTCTCTCTCTCTCTCTCTCTCTCTCTCTCTCTCTCTCTCTATTAACATCCTATTATTTTCTCAAATTTGATGATAATTCTAATGTACTAAATATTCATTGTAACCTTCTCTCTCTCTCTCTCTCTCTCTCTCTATTAACATCCTATTATTTTCTCAAATTTGATGATAATTCTAATGTACTAAATATTCATTGTACCCTTTATCTTTTTTTTTAATTTGATTTTGTTGCCACGAAGTTAGTATATCCATAACTATTAGTTTTTTTTTTTTGATAGGACCATAACTATTAGTTTGTTGTATGATATATTTGGTTTGATATTCTACTACTACTTTGCTGCCATGAAGTTAGCATATCCATAACTATTGGTATTTTTTTTTTTAATAGAACTATTAGTTTGTTGTATGACATGTTTACTACTACTACTACTACTACTACTATTATAAATTAGTATTTCTAAAATAGCATGTGTTTTGGATTCTATTTATCTATTGATGCATTGTAACGTTTTATGAGAAGACTTTATGAGAAATATTTTTATTTTTTTGAATTTAAGTAAAATATTATATACATATTTTTTAAATGATAAATTTTTTTAATAATATGGAGAATGTAGTTGAATTTAAATTTTGAATAAAATAAGATGAAAAGAAAAATAGTAAAAATGAAATGTATAGCAATAAATACTAAATTATTTTAGTTATGCTATGTAATAGAATAACAGTATATTCTTATATACTATATTTACAATGTAATAGAATAACATTTAACAATCCAAGATAATAAAAAAGATAACAACTTAAAACACAATAAATTGTATCAACCCAAAGTAGAATTATGAAAAATACAAAAATTCATTAACCTAAAGAAGAGATGCAAGAAAAAAAAATCGACCAAAATAAAAGTAAAAGTAAAGTTTTTGATGTCCTCCATAAGGTTGTCTCTATTTTATTCTCTACTCCTCCCGTCAGTCTCTTTGTTTTCTAATTAAAGGTTACAAATTGACACTTGATTTTTTTTTCTTTCTCCATCTACACTTTATTACCCATAAATCTCTCTCTCTCTCTCTCTCTCCATTGGCATCTTATTGTTTATCCAAATTTGATGATAACTCTAATGTACTAAATATGTACCATAACTTTGTTTTTTTTTTTTTTTTTTCACTCTATTTTGCTTCCATTAAGTTAGTATATCCATAACTATTAGTTTTTTCATATTATGTTTGGTTTCATATATATATATATATATATTTTAAATCTATTGTTTCAAAATTGGTATTTGTTTTGTAACATTTCATGGGAGGACTTTATAAGAAAAATTTTTATTTTTTGAATTTAAATAAAATATTATATGTTTAATTTTACAAAAATTAGAAAAAAAAATATAAATAATTTAAGGATAAGGAGGATGTTGCTGAATTTAAATGTTTGAATAAAATAAGATGAGAAGAAAAATAGTAAAAATGAAATGTATAGAACTAACACCAAATTATTTTAGTTATGCTATGCAATAAAATAACATTATATTTTTATATACTATCTTTATAATTCAATATGATCACATTTAACAATCAATGAGAACAAAAAAGATAACAACATAAAACACAAAACTAAATCATATCAACCCAAAGGAGAATTCTAAAGAATACAAATGTTCATCAACCTAGAGGAGAGAGAGAGAGAGAGAGAGAGAGAGAGAGAGAGAGAGAGAGAGAGAGAGAGAGAGAGAGAGAGAGAGAGAGAGC